>NC_056674.1:48560000-48780000 GCF_018350195.1 Panthera tigris
TTAATTACTTAAATATTGTTAATTTGTTGTATAACAAAAGTAGGAAACCTGAATAAGGGGGGGGAAAAAAAGCTCCAAACCAAAAAAAAACTCTTAAATACAGAGAACAAACTGGTGTTTGCTGGTGGGGGGGAGGTGGTGAGTGAGGGAAGGTGAAATAGATAGAGGGGTTATCTTTTACATTTAATCCACTTATCTTGATAAGCATTGAGAAAAATAGAGAATTGTTGAATCACAGGGGTGCCTGGGTGGTTTGGTTGGCTAAACGTCTGACTTCGGCTCAGGTCATGATCCCAGGGTTTGTGAGTTCGAGCCCCACATTGGGCTCTGCACTGACAATGCAGAGCCTGCTTGGGATTTTCTCTCTCTCTTTCTCTCTGCCTCTCCCTCACTTGTGTGCTCTCTCTCAAAAATAAATAAACTTAAAAAAAAAAAAAGAATTGTTGAATCCTTATATTGTATACCTGAAACTAACAGCACTGTACGTTAATTACAATTAAAAAAAAATGAAATGCCAGAGTTAATTGTTCATATTCTAGAACATTTTTTGTTCTTCTAATGACATTAAGAAGAAACTAGGCAATTAAATCCAAAATGTGCAACATTTTATAAGCAACTGGTCTGGCCTGTTCAAAAAGTCAAATGTACTGGGGGAGGAGAAGATGTAGGAACTATTCTAGATTGAAGGAGTGCATATCCACTAATTTGATCCTGGTTCAAAAACAAAGCAGCCACAAAGAAATACTTTTGGGGAAAAATAAAATGGACTAGATACCAGTTCTTAGAGAATCTGCTAACTCTCTTGTGATAAGGGTTTTGTGGGTATGCTGAAGAATGTCCTTATTATGAGATGCACACTCAAGTATTTAGGAATAAAGATCCACAGCATCTGCAATATACTTTCAAATGGTTCCCCCCCAACACACACACACACATACAGATAAAGTAAATATGGCAAAGTGCTGAGTTTTTGAATGTACGTAAAGGGCACGTGTGTTATCTTTATTATTTCATCTACTGTGTATGATTTGAAATTCTTAAAATGGAAGTTGTTAGGGGAGCCTAGGTAGCTCAGTCAGTTAAGTGTCCGACTTCAGCTCAGGTCATGATCTCACGGTTCATGAGTTTCAGCCCCGTGTCAGCTCAGAGCCTGCTTGGGATTCTCTCCCTCTTTCTCGCTCCCTGCCCACCCCCCTCACTTTTGTGCACGCTCTTTCTCTCAAAATAAATAAACTTTTAAATAAAATAGAAGTGGTTAGCCTAATGAATTAGAATCACATATTCATACTCACATTTATTGCCTCGGACAGCATAAGCTAGCTTCAGTTCAGGGTAAAATTTGCCCATCTGTTCAATCACTTTTCCTGTTTGCAGGGCGAGCTCATAAGTTGGGGAGAGGCACAGACACTGGCAGGGAAAGAGTGTACAGTGAGATCTCAAGGGCAGTGGGGAACTACCGTCAGGACTTAGTTATTCCTCCAGCTGACGCTGAAGAAGGGTATGTAAATTAAAGTGCACACCATTTGATTTTTTAAGCTGCAAAGTCATAAGCTAGAATTCTGAAGGGTCAGAACTCTGGCTGGGTAAAGACCGTTGAAAATAGCTATTGGCCACAGGAATATAAAAACCCCCATATGAGCAAGGATCTGAAATTCCAGTTGGAGATTAGCTTCCTTTTCACTTACTCAGAAAGTTCTCAGAACTTTCCAAAGGATGATACTTTCTTGCAAGCAGAGGTGCCAAGTCTGTCAGCAGTATCCCAGAACTGGCAAACCACAGAGAAAGAACAGGATGTGTGTGGCTACTAGAAAATCAGCCATATTGCTTGTGCTCCACAAGGGGCTCTGGTTTATGTAAAAAGTAATAAGCACCTTGGCTTTTATTCCATCAAATGTAATTTCTAGCTACATGTTAGCAGAAAATCCAAATTTACCAAGCCCTTACCTGGGGGTATCTATTTGCAGGTTCTACTTGGCTGAGCATGGCCAACACGAAGGCAGCTGTTTTACCAGTGCCAGACTGAGACTGGGCAATTAAGTTCTGTGGGCTGCACGAGAAAACAAACTGTTTAGGAGTGTAAATCTCAAGTATTCTCTTAGTTAAGCACAATGAAGAATAAGGCTTAGTTTACAGAAGGAGGCTTTGATTTCCGCAGTGGAGTTACACATCCTAGCTCCACAAACAAAGCACCACAGAGAGAAGACTACGGTGGGATTCAAAGCACACTCTGTATCTTTTATTCTTGACACAGCAGCCAGAGAGTGATTCTTTTAAAACGTGAGACCGGTTATGTCACTCCTCATTTCATTCAGAATAAAAGTGAAAATGCTTCTGCGTTACAATCTGGCTCCCTAGTGGTTCTCTGTTCTCAGCTCCTGCTACCTGCTCCCTTAATCACCTACTCCACCACAAAGGCCTCAGTGCTGCCCCAAAAGCATGCCAGCCATGCCCCCATCTCAAGGTTTCTGCACTGGCTATACTCTGCCTGGGGCAACTGTTCCAGGTGACAACATGTCAACTCTCCTCTCCTTCGAGGCTTTGCTCGCACATCATTTACTTGATGAGATCTGACCCTAACACTTGATTAGAATTGTAACCTACTTTGAAATACCTTAAAGAATGATGTATTGGTGGGTAGATATGTGATGAAGTATAATAAAATGTTAGTGACAGACTCTAGATGATGGGCATATGGGTGTTCACTATAAAATCCTTTCAATTTTGTTGTAAGTTCGACAATTTTCATAATATAAAGTTGGGGGAAAACTGCAACTCGTTTCCTTGGTATTCCTCATCTCCCCTACTATGCTCTGTTTTTCTCTTTAGCATTTGTCACCGTTTTAACTTTTATTTATTTTAGTACATTTATTTACTGAGAGAGAGCAAGAGAGAGAGAGAGCCAGCGAACGAGTGGGGGGACAGAAGATCCTAAGCAGGCTCTATGCTGACAGCAGAGAGCTCAATGCAGGGCTCAAACTCATGAACCATAAGATCATGACCTGAGCCGAAGTCAGACACTTAACCAACTGAGCCACTCAGGCGCCCTATCACCTTTTTTTAAAAACAGCTTGTAAATGTACAATTCAGTGGCATTAATTACATTTAAAACTTATATCTTTTAACATGCTATATACTGTATATTTTATTTTTAATAAAAATAAATGATCTATACTCCAGAGTAAGCTCCTTATATAGGGCAGGAATTTTTGTCTGCTTTGTTTACTAATGTATCCAAGGATCTACAATAGTATCTGTTACATACCTGTACTCAATACATATTTGTTATGAAGAATAGTACTAGATAGTTCTCTTAGGTCTCTTCTAACATTGATGATTTAAAAATTGAGCATCTATGAAAGCATTAAGATCTCTAGGGGCACCTGGGTGGCTCAGTCAGTTAAGTGTCTGACTTCGGCTCAGATCATGATTTTACGGTTCATGAGTTTGAGCTCCACATTGGGCTCTGACCTGACATTGCAGAGCCTGCTGGGGATTGTCTCCTGTCTCTGCCCCTCCCCTGATCTCTAAATAAATAAATAAACTTAAAAAAAAAAAAAAGATCTCTAAACACAAATGACCAATGTGAAACAAATATTCCATTTATTCATCTCTATGTTCAAAGTGTCAAGCTAAAAAGCAACATTATTCATCATGAAAAAAGTCACTATTATGACATGGAACAAAGAAAATGTTAAGAAAAATACAGACCTAAAATATCTTTTTTTTATTTACTTATATTTTATTATTTTTTAAGTAGGCTTCATGCCCAGTGCAGAGCCCAACGCAGGACTGAACTCACAACGCTGACTTAGTGACCTGAGCTGAGATCAAGAGTTGGATGTCTGGGGTGCCTGGGTGGCTCAGTTGGTTAAAGTCAGGTCATGATCTTGGCTCAGGTCATGATCTTGCAGTTTGTGGGTCTGGGCCCCACGTCAGGCTCTGTGCTGACAGCTCGGAGCCTGGAGCCTGCTTCAGATTCTGTGTCTCCTTCTCTCTCTGCCCCTCCCCTGCTCACACTCTGTCTCTCTGTCTCTCTCTCAAAAATAAACATTAGAAAAAAATTAAAAAAAAAAAAAAAATCGGATGCTTAGCCAACTGAGCCACCCAGGCACACCCCCAAAATATGTACTTTTAGACCATAGGAAAAGGAGTTTCAGGATTTAAATTATATGCTCCATAATTTTACATAATCATATATAATGTAGGGATTTATTTTTATAAAGAGTTCCTCATGCTCTCAAACCTTGTTTCTCAAAATGTGGTCTGAAACTAGCATCATCATAATCACTTAGAAGCTTATTAGAAAAGATGAACTTTAGTCCCCACCTCAGATGGAGACTGAAATGAGAATCTGTATTTTAATAAATTCCTATGAGATTCATATGCCTATGCAAGAGTGAAAAGCACTGCACCAGAAAACAACTGCTAATTACCCTATTCTGGTCTTTCAGAACACTGGTTTTTGCCTGTTATATTTGACACAATAAATTTTATACATCCATCTAATGAAATCATAGTGTATATGAATGATAAATGTTTATTTATCAACATAGAAAGATGATCATCTAAGTTTTCTTTTTTTATTGTGTGTTTCTAAAAAAATTTTTTTAATGTTTATTTATTTTTGAGAGAGAGAGGGACAGAGCACAAGCGGGGGAGGGGCAAAGAGAGACAGGGAGACAGAGAGTCCAAAGCAGGCTCCAGGCTCTGAGCTGTCAGTGCAGAGCCTGATGCGGAGCTTGATCTCATGACCCTAAGATCATTACCTGAGCCAAAATCAAGAGTTAGATGCTTAACCAACTGAGCCACCCAGGTGCCCCTAATTAAGTTTTTAAAAAGCATTTGAAGATTTTATATGGTTCCATTTTTTAAAAAAGGTATAGGGGCACCTGGTGGCTCAGTTAATTGAGTGTTGATTTCAGCTCATGTCACGATCTCATGGTCACAGGATCAAGCCCCTGTCAGGTTTTGCACTAGGTGTGAAGCCTGCTTGGGACTTGGGATTCTCTCTCTTCTCCCCCTTTACCCCTTCCCCAACTGCACACATGATAAAATAAAAAATAAACTAGCTATAAAAAAAAAAGGTATGGGACGCCTTGGTGGCTTAGTCGCTTAAGCGTCTGGCTCTTGATCTAAACTCAGGTCACGATCTCACCGTTCATGAGATTAAGTCCCACATCAGGCTCTGCGCTGACAGCGTGGAGCCTGCTAGGGATTCTCTCTCCCCCCCCACCTCTGCCCCTCCCCTGCTCGTGCACTCTCTCTCTCAAATAAATAAACATTATTTAAAAAAAAGGTATAGCTATAGATATGTAAGTTTACATAAAAAAGTCTAGAAGTCTCTAAATGTTAGTGAGGGGTGGAGACTACAAATGATTTTTATTTTTCCTTGTTTTCTAGCTTTTCTAAAATAAGCATGTATTACTAGTATAGTTTTAAAAAGTAATATGATTTTTAAAAAATGGAATATTAAAAAGGGGACAGAGTTGTATCAGGACACATACGGCTCAGCAAGCATCAAAGGCAATGCATTCTCTTGTATCTTGGATGGACGGTTGAAGCCCATGGCATAGACTCCCTGGAGAAGCTGTGGTTTCCTAGGAAAACAGTTAAAGATGAAAGTCACTGTCTCTTTGGTTGAGGAAAGAAGCCAAATATCTGAGGGATTTCTTTTTCTCTTTCTTACTGTTGTTACACACATTTTATTTACAACTAACAATACTTGAATTATGTGAAACTGAGCACAATTCACATTACCTGGCAATTTTACTTAATAGCCCAAAGCAGCTAAATTCTTTTATTAAACTTGTATTAGCTAAAAATGTTCTGCTGTGATGAAAAATACATATATAATAGGACTAGGATCTCTATCTAAACACAAAGGGGAGAGTCAGAAAGTAAACAAATACTCACAGCCGAAGCTCCTCAAAGGACTTCACAGAGTAGAGCGGGGAATTTGGGTCCCGCTGGAGGACTTCCACTTGGTTCGTGTTATCGACAAGGTTGCTTCTGATCAGCTTGTTGAGTAAAGACTGGGCAGCTCTGTCTTCTGTCAGGAAAAAAAGAGCAAAGAATTTTATTTTATTTTTTATTATTTATTTTATTTTTAATTTTCATTTTTTTGAGAGCAAAGAATTTTAAAAGGCCATGAAATCCACCATGAATTCATCTGAATTTACTTGCCATTGGCATTTTAAGCAGTAACATGTATTTGTACTAGGACTTTATCATGCAATTCGGCCTCATATCCCTCTCCAGGATCTATTCCAAACAACTCTCCTTTCTGGAGGTTATCTATTCTTCCTATGTGTACCTAAGTATTTACTCCCCAATCTATGCTCAATAGAAAATTAAAAATTATTAGCTTAACAAACATCACAGCAATAGGAAAAAAAAACCCAGAAATTAACAAAGTTTATATTTTGATATCACATAAGCTATTTCTATCTTGTTATCTATGTTTAATATGTCCAAATATCATTAACTTTATTAGACAATGGGGATGCAACTTAAAATTTCTTTTATAATACCCTGTACAAGATAATCATTCAGGGAATATTTCCTGCTGCTGGAGTCCATCAGTGGTTCAAAATAAAATTTCCCTAAAATGTAAACAATGAAAATTCTTTCAACAACTATGTTGAACTTTTATTAGCACTGTGACTCCCATTAAAGTCAAACCAAGTTGGGCATAAAAACAAAGCCATGTAACAATCTATTCTCTTAAGACTGTAGAACCTTGTGGGTATAGCTCTAGGCTGTGTTACCTTTCTCTTCTTCATCTGCCTTCTCTGAATTAGCATTGGTCTTGACAACAGCACCTTTATCAGACACAAAGTGGCCGTCATTCAGTATCACATCCCATACCCAACAGCTGAGACAATTCAAATTCTATGAGACACTAGAAATGTAAAGGCCTGGGGAGCAGAAAAATAAATGAGGAAACCAAGCCACAGATAAAAACATTTTATTGTTCCTAAATAAATAAAGGTATGAAACAATGTTTCTAACATTTCAATTCTTTCCTATTCCAAGTCCTCTCACTATACCTCAAACAAATGTGACTTTCCCTCATATCATCAATATTTCTGAAATGTTATAGAAAGATGATCACAGCAGGCAATGATCACAAACCACCTTGATTTTCAACAGAGGAAATCATATTTCATCAATATATACACGCTATAATGCCATTAGGATTCTATGTATATAAACTATTGATTAATAGAAATGCATATTCAAACAGTGTTGTCGTTATCAAAAAATATACAGAAAAAGATTGTAAGTAAATTTGGAATGAGGTTAATGTTCCTATTCCCTCCACCCCGCCAGTAATTTTAAGTACATCAACAAAAATTTAATGGATTTTTGGTAGATATGATTTTAGATAATGACAATAGTTTAATTCTCAGGTTGCTCATACTTTGCCTCTCTCATCTCAAATTGAGGAATATTTTGAAAAAACCACAAATAATCTTTGGCAGTATATTCTCATGGACAGCAATCAATTTGATCACTTATAAGTCAATTAGGCATCCTCATGCTTATATTAAGCACAGTACAAAGCAAAACAGTCCAGTTTAATTCCCAAATCAAACAACTGCCAGTATCTGTCAGCCCCCTTCCTGGTACATATATAATTTGTTTTCCAGACAGTTTTTATGTCACAGCAGAAATACTAAAGGAAATCACATGTGCTTTCAAACTAGCTTTTACTCACCATTGGCTTCTGGTTTGATTTTCTCTTCCTTAAGATGCAAGTTGCTCAACTAAATGGAGAATACAGAGAGGGGGGGAAAGTGTCAGGAAAATCACTTAAAAGATTGTGAATCAACAGAGCCTCCCCAATGAAGCTAGGGAGAAATGAGCCACACTCAAGACCTATTCATTAGGTTGTTCTGCTGGGCTCCTTTTGTTGACTAAACGAGTGAGAATAAACAAAATGTCCCATAAATACAGCAAGAGAAAAAACCTGGTTACACAACAGCTCAAAATCCACACCTCCTAATTATAATCCCTAGAGAGAATTATAATTTATGAGTTTGCTTAAGGCCCTTATTACAAAGACTCTCTCAGTAGAATACCACTTGAGTTGTCATTCTCTTGTATTACAAACAGGAAATTTTAAAAGATACTGGGAGATGCAGTCACACTTCAGACAGAGAATATCAGGTGGGAGGGCTGCAATGAAAAGCATCTGTGGGTAGGCATCAGTTATGTTGCAAGATATGTTTGAGCCACGGGACCACAACATGCCGATATGCATCCTCACATTCAAGATTTCCTTGTGATGGAAGTCTGATATATGTCTATTTTTTAGTGTTTGTTTATTTTTGAGAGAGAGAAAGAGAGCAGAGTGTGAGCGGGGGAGGGGCAGAGAGAGGGAGACAAAATCCAAAGCAGGCTCCAGACTCTGAGCTGTCAGTACAGAGCCCAACAAGGGGCTTGAACTCACGAACCACGAGATTGTGACCTGAGCCAAAGTTGGACGCTTAACTGAGCCACCCAGGTGCCCCTGGAAGTCTGATATTTTAAACTGAAAACAATCTGGGGCGTCATAGCACACTGTATAATCAAAATACCTAGCAATCTGAAGTGGGAAAGCAAAGAATTCAAAAAAAGAATTATTAGGACTTTGATCAAACACTATAAATTTGGCAGGACTTATCTCCTCTATTAGAATGAAAATACACTTTTATTTGTCAATTAAACCTCAGTAAAAGCTGGGTGGAAAAGAAAATACCTTACAGACAGGAATGTTTTTTATTTTTATTTGATCTTTGGATCTAGCAGAAAGCAGGTGCTCTAACCACAAAATATTAAGGGGGCTTAGGACATCATCTAGTGAAGGGTGAAAGAATGAAAATGGCTACTTTTTAAGAATTTGTTTAATGTTTATTTATATTTGAAAGAGAGACAGAAACAAAGTGTGATGGGGAACGGGCAGAGAGAGGGACAGACAGACACAGAATCTGAATCAGGCTCCAGGCTCCAAGCTATCAGCACAGAGCTCAACGCAGGGCTCCAACTCACAAACCGTGAGATCATGACTTGAGCTGAATTCAGACGCTCAACTGACTGAGCCACCCAGGTGCCCCAAAAATGGCTATTTCTTAAAGTGCCACCTATACCAGCAATTCTTTATGTTTTGAGGTTCATTCTGTCTTTCCTCTAAGTCCAAGAAAGGGGAAAGGCAAGAGAGGAATGAAACAGTTGTTTATTTTGATGGGTGGTTAGTTGGGATGGAGGAACCTCACTTCTCTATTGTTGCTAACTGAAAAGGGAGTTTCTGGTGTCTCTGTATGCTTTACTGTTAGGGGATGGAGAAGTGGGGGGGGGGGGGAGGGACACACTGGAGAGACTGGCAAGAAAGGAAATTGTCATAAAGCAGTAAAAATCCTTCATTAATTCCACATGACAGCAAACACACCAACAGACAGTCAATATGAAGCAACCAGTGCAGCATATGATGTATGGCACCGTTCAATGTATTTGAGTCTTCTCTAAAGCACTCCTCCATACCCTGCCAACAAATCTAGTTCAAGTGTAGTATTCAGGGCTGTGGAGAGGGAGAGGGATAGAGATTGGGGGGCAGGGGCACAGAGACAGACTGCCTGACTTACTGGCAATATTTAAACAGTTAATAGCACTCACTCCTAGGGTGATAACCGCTAGCTACAACAAATGATAGGGCTGAGGTACAAATGATTTAAGTATTAGAAACATCTAGGGGCGCCTGGGTGGCGCAGTTGGTTAAAGCGTCCGACTTCAGCCAGGTCACTATCTCGCGGTCCGTGAGTTCGAGCCCCGCGTCGGGCTCTGGGCTGATGGCTCGGAGCCTGGAGCCTGTTTCCGATTCTGTGTCTCCCTCTCTCTCTGCCCCTCCCCCGTTCACGCTCTGTCTCTCTCTGTCCCCAAAATAAATAAAAAACGTTGAAAAAAAAAATTTTTAGAAACATCTATTACCCTAAAGCATTTTAATTATCAATGATAAAAAGAACAAACCATTCTCTTGCTAATATATTGTTCAAATGGAAGTTAACAGAGTAAATAGTTAAAATAACGGAAATGCAGGAAAAGTTGGTAGCAACAATGTAAGTGAAATTAACAGATGTATCAGGATTCTGGAGAGGTTCCAGCAGAATCTAAAAACATACCCGGGGGTGGGGGGGGCCTGGGTGGCTCAGTTGGTTAAGCATCCCACTCTTGATTTCGCTCAAGTCATTATCTCACATTTCGTGAGACTGAGCCCCACATCAGGATTTTTACTCACCCTCTCTCTCTGCCCCTCTCCTGCTTGTATGCTCTCTCAAAAAGTAAACAAACAGGGTCGCCTGGGTGGCTCAGTCGGTTGAGCGTCCGACTTTGGCTCAGGTCATGATCTCACGGTTTGTGAGTTCGAGCCCCGTAGGGCTCTGTGCTGACAGCTCGGAGCCTGGAGCCTGCTTCAGATTCTGTGTTTCCCTCTCTCTGCCCCTTCCCCGTTCATGTTCTGTCTCTCTCTCTCTCTCCAAAATAAATAAACATTCAAAAAAATTTTTAAAAAAAGTAAATAAATAAACAAACAAAAAAAAAACCTCAGCCCTCACTTGGCTCTAAGGACCTCAAAGCCTATAAAGCAAGACCGTGAAGGATGGATTACCCAGTACAGTGTCAGTGAACTGAACAGTGAAATTTATATTAAAAATACAGTTAGTTTAGGGGCATCTGGATGGCTCAGTTGATTAAGCGGCCGACTTCAGCTCAGGTCATGATCTCGCAGTTCATGAGTTCGAGCCCTGCATCAGGCTCTGTGCTGACAGCTCAGAACCTGGAGCCTGCTTCAGATTCTATGTCTCCCTCTCTCTCTAGTCCTCCCCTGCTCGCATTCTGTCTCTCTCTGACTGATTTAATAAATCAACATTAAAAACGATTTTTTTTTAATAAAATAAAAAAATACAGTTAGTTTAGATACCTTCCTTTGCTCTATTTACTTGGACCAAAAAGGAGAAACGATTTTCTGATGCAACTTCATCACAAACCATTTTGAAATTAACCAAAAAGCAAAAGAACAAAAACATCCACTTTGTAAGATCCACATTCTTTCAATGCCTTTATTATTTGTTTTTAAGATGTGTTAAAATAATTGAAAATTGTACAGTTACACATTGCATTTTATTCAAAAGCACTTGAGAAAGGATTCTTGAGACAGAAGAAGGAAGATTTAATGTCAAATGAACTATACTGAATAGAGATTGTCTTCGGCAAAATGGTGAAGTCGAGGACTTGAGTCATACTCATCAGTTTTCTAATCTGTTTGCCCTCCTGTAAATTGAAAAGAAGTCTCCAACGGAACAGAGGGGAACAGAGTGGAGCCACTGAAGAACAAGGAAATAAATATAAATAGAATCTAATTTTTCTTATCTAAGATAAATAAGGAATGAAGCTTAATGAATATTTAAAATACAGTAACCCTGTACTATACACATCACTGTCACCTATGTCACACAGTACCTGTGGTGATCCTCAGTAGCAGTTCCATAAGGCAGAGGGTAACAGAGGTGTCTTTACTCGTTTGCTCAGCGTTAGAATATTGTGATCTAATTTACCTGTGCACGGTTAAGTAGATTCACAAACCTTATCCAGGCTCAACTAACTAATCCATACAATATGGGCAAGTAATTTAAAAGATTCCTGCAAAGAAACTGTGCATTATAGATAATGATAATAATGGCTATTACACATGTAGGACTTGTAATAGACATGTCCATAACCCAATGAGGTAACCTGATTATCTTCATTTTACAGATGTGGAAACTGAGGCACAGAAAGGTTAAGCCATTTGCCCAAGGTCACATAACTAGTAAATGATGGACCCAGAATACAAAAAAGGCTAAGGGTTTGGTTTGTTTTTTTAAGTTTATTTTATTTAGAGAGTGACAGATAGTGAGTGGGGTAGGGGCAGAGAGAGAGAGAGAGAGGTAGAGAGACACGGACAGAATCCTAATCAGGCTCTGCGATGTCAGCACAGAGCCCATTTAGGGCTCAAACCCACAAACTGGGAGATCATGACCTGAGCTGAAATCAAGAGTTGGATGGTTAACTGACTAAGCCACCCAGGCACCCCAAAAGCTAAGGTTTTAACCTCTACACAATGGTGCCTCTCATAGATAATACTATTCTCATAGGAAATAATCATTTTAGGGGCAGCTGGGTGGCTCAGTCAGTTATGCATCTGACTCTTCCAGCTCAAGTCATGATCTCACAGTTTGTGAGATCGAGCTCTGCGTCGCACTCTGCACTGACAGCACAGAGCCTGCCTGGGATTCTCTTCCTCTCTCTCTGCCCCTCTCCTGTATGCACTTGCTCACTCTCTCAAAATAAATACATCAACTAAAGAAAAAAAGAAAAGAATCATTTTAAGGATGATACAATGGTGCAGCCACTTTGGAAAAAATGCTGACAGTTCCTCAAAAGTTAAACATAGAGTTATTATATAATCCAACAATGCCACTTCTAGGTGTACACCCAAGAGAAATGAAAATACATGTTCACAGAAAAACTTGTACATGAATGATCATAGCCAGCATTATTCAAAATAACCAAAAAGTAGAAACAATCCAAATGCTCATCACTGGACATTGATGAAGGGATAAACAGAATGGGATACATCTAGACAACGTAATATTTTTTGGCAATAAAAAGGAATGAAGTACTGACACCTGCTGCAATATGAATGGACCTTGAAAACATTATGCTAAGTGAAAACAGCCAGACACAACAGACCATCTATTGTATGATACCACTTATATAAAATGTCCAGAATAGACAAATCTAAAGAGACAGAAAACAAGTCAGCAGTTGCCAGAGAAGGGTGGGGAGAACGGAGTGACTAAAGTTTGAGGGAACTTTTTGGAGGTGATGGAAATGTTCCACATGCTGATTGTGGTGATGGTTACACAACTGGATGCCTTTGTCAAAATTCACAGAATATGGGTGAGTTTTACTATACGTAAATTATATCTCAGTAAACTTGACTTAAAAACTTTAGAGGGCCAGGGCGTCTGGGTGGCTTAGTCAGTTAAGCGTCCGACTTCAGATGAGGTCATGATCTCACAGTTGTGAATTAGAGCCCCGCATCGGGCTCTGTGCTGACAGCTTGAGCCCGGAGCCTGATTCAAATTCTGTGTCTCCCTCTCTCTCTGCCCCTCCCTCCCCTGTTCACGCTCTGTCTCTCTCTTTCTCTCAAAAATAAACATAAAAAAATTTTTTTAAACAAGCAAAAACTTTATAGAAGGCCAGTCCAAGAGATCCAACATTCAACTAGTAAGAATTCGTGAAAAAGGAAATGAAGAAAAATAAGGGAGAGAAATCAACAATGAAAATTTTCGAGAAAATTTCTCATAACTTAAGGACAAGATTTTCCAGATTGAAAGGACCCACCCAGTGCCCAGCAAAATGGATGCAAACAGATCCATACCAAGACTTATTATCATGAATTTGCTGAATAATGGAGACAAACAGAAGATTCTTCAAGCTTACAAAGGGAAAAACAGGTCACATCAGGAGTCAGAATGGTCTCAGACATCTCTATAACCAATAAAGAAATCTAAAAGGCAATGACACAATGCCTTTAAAATTTGGTAGGAAATTAATTTCCAACCTACAGTTCTACATCCAGGCATATTATCCAAATGATAGGGCAAAATAAGATATTTCCAGAAATTCAGTAGTATCTTAAAAATACTTACTTCCCATACACCTCCAGAAAGCTGATGGATGGCTCCACCAAATCAAGAAAGATGAGAGGCACCTGAGTGTCTCAGTCACGCTCTGGCTATTACCGAGTTCAAGCCCCTCGTCGGGCTCTGTGCTGACCGCTCAGAGCCTAGAGCCTGCTTGAGATTCTGTGTCTTCCTCTCACTCTCTACCTCTCCCCCCGCTCACTCTTTGTCTGTCTGTCTCTCTCTCTCTCTCTCTCAAAAATAATAAAATAAACATTAAAAAAAGAAAGAAAGAAAGAAAGAAAGAAAGAAAGAAAGAAAGAAAGAAAGAAAAAGAAAGATGAAGAGAGGGGATACAAGAGGAGTGAATCCCCAGAATGAAACTGAAGGGAAATCTGCCCTGTTTTCCTCCAGACCCCAAAATGAGTTGTGTTCTGAACATAGGGAGAACTAGTCCAAAATGAAGGAGGCTAAAAGACGTGGGGGAAATTAAATTAATAGAATAATGTGTCTGAACATCCTGAGATAATCTTAAGACAATTAGCAAATAGCTTGGGGTTGAGTTGGTGATAAATACAAAGAACATGAAGAAAAACTGCAAGGCAATTATAAATTCCAAGGAAAAACAGAGTTTTAGAGGAAAGTAAAAGTATTCATAAGTTACTAATTATAGAAACATGAAATACTGATCTAACTAAAATTACAATATAATGAAAAGGTAGGGAATGGGAAAGTGTGCATGTGTGGTGGAGAAAGGAGGATGGAGGAAAGAATCAAAATCAGTAAATACCTAAAATTGAAAACTCAAGAACTAGCAAAACAAATGTGCTATTTAGGGAACAAGGAGGTCAATGATGTAAATCAGTTTCGAGAGAACTATTAGTTGTCTCTGGGGAGGAAAAAATTGGTGGTGGTGGAACCAGTTTTTAAAACTATTTGACTCTGAATTATGTGCTTATAAATTATTATCAGTTATAAAAAATAAGACAAAGTCCTTTTTCTCAAGAGATTCACAGAAATAAGTACTAACAAGTAGGTTCAAAGCACTATCAGAACTTAGAGTGTTTAGGTGGGAAGAATGAATTCTACATAGTCACGTTTAACTCCAATCTTGTTTACTGTTCATGAGGCCCAGAACAAAAGTTAAGGTGATCAGAAGAGGATTTACTGACCGCTGGGCCTAGTAAGTCGATCATTCATTATCACTAAGCATGCTGAGTAAGCACACAAAGATGAGTAAGCCACGGTCCCAGAGTCCAGGAAGTTCAGAATCCAGAGATGGAGAATGACACAAAGGTGATTATAATCCAAGGTTGGGAGTGGGGGGGTGGGGAATGCAGTCTACAGTCTTGATTCAGGGAAGACGGGCAGGCGGCTGAGCTCTTCATGCCTGGGAGCACTCACCTGCTCTTATGTAACCCAGGAGGCGGATGGATAAACAAAGCCGCTCAAAGTCCAGGCTTCATCCCCACACGCACTCTATATCCATCCTGACCAAAGTAGCAACTGTCTTTCCAAGGGAACTGATCGTCGGTCAAAACTGACCCCTAACCCTTTTATGGCTGAATCCAACTCACCGACTCGGCCGCTGCCTCCTGTTCATCCACCGCCAGGGCCCATGAGTCGGTGGCCATGGTCCCAGGCGCCGGTGGGACGCTGGTGCTGGCGGATTCGCTGGCTGGGGAAGCGCGATCGTGGGCTCCGTGGGGTCGCAGCAAGCCCCGCTCCGGCCCCACAGAGGGGGAAGTCATTCGCTTTGGCGCTGGAGACCGGAAGCGGCGCGCCACAGTGACGTCGGAGTCCGCGCCGGCTCTCCCCTCGCCCACTTTTAGCTGCAGCTTCCGTCGCTTTCGGACCACCACCCTTACCTCTGCTTAGCTCACGTTTTCTTATCTAATGTCCAGAAACACAGACTGAGGTAGGTAGTTGTCTGAAAACACCTAAACTTCTGCCAACTGGTTCTCCAACCCACGAGCAAAACCACATTCCCGCCCAGCACGCTGCCACAGCAGCTCACATAGATTGTATCAAAACAGAGCCATTACAGATACAGTAGTCACCAAAATGCATATTGAAACAAGGAGATCTTCAGGTTGTCATTTCAGTGCCCAGGTGTTAGGAATCAGCCATGGCAAATGCCATTTGGTTAAAAATTTGGCAGACTAAAAGAATTACACCTTCAAAAAGACTCAAGGAAGGTGCTAGGGAAATGTGTTCCAGGTAGAGAATCGAAACAAGAAAGAGCAAGGAGGTTTGTGTCTGAAGGACACAATTTCTTTTCTGTGAGTATTGACAAGAGCCAGGGATGAAATTGGTAGGAGGTAGTTGCAAAGGGCCATGCAAAGCAGCTTGAGGAGCAAATGAGTTCATTCCAGGAAACTCTTCCCTATCTGGCATGACTTTTGGAGTTAGCTGTGCCTGGTTGGAATCCCAGCTCTCCCGTTTAAGAGCTGAATGATCGGGAGAATTTTTTAAAGAAAAAAATATCTTGGGCTTTTAGAAGAGGTAAAATAAGGATTAAGTGTGACACACACTTTTTCCCCTAACTGGAAACAAACAAGGTCCTCTTCCCTTATTACTTCACTAGAAAGAAGCTGGCATTCTCCTGCAACCTGAGAAAACGAATCCCCATTTCTCTCTCTTTGCCAATATTCCACTTAAGTAAATTAATTTCAAGCAGTAGCAGGCTGTAGAATTTTACCTGTAGAGTATGAGTAAGAATGTTCAGGACATGGTAAAGTATTTCTAGGCAATACCCTATTTGCCATGATTCTTTTTCTTCTGCACCCTTTAGGGTTAATTTGGTGAAGTTTTTTTGGAAATCTATAGGTGAGGATGTGCAAAAAGAAAAAGGCAAACACATCCAGGGAAGACATGACCTACATCTCATCATGTCAGAAGCAAACTTGAGAAAATTTTGCCAGCAAAATTAAATTGATCACAGGGCTAAAGGAGGTTAACAAATTGTTTTAAAGTATAATGGGATTAAAAACAAATCCAAAGTGTAGGACTGTACATAATAGGATACACTTGTGCAAAAAAATACCTCATATATGCTTGTACATACTATAGAGAATGAGATACAAAACTGCTAACAGTGCCTGCTTCTAGTGAGGGCTCTAGAAATCTGGGGTGGGAGAAGACTTACATTTCGTTGTGTACATTTTATCCTCTGAAATTCATTTTCCATGTGCATATTTTCTTTTTTTAAAGTTGTATTTCAGGCAAGAAGGGGAATAATACAATAAACATCTAGATTCCCACCTAGGGCTTAATAAGTAAAACAGTTAACATTCGATTGAAGCCCCCTGTATAGCCATCCCAAGAGACAGCAGCTCTCCTAAATTTGGTGCTTATCTTTCCCATAAATGCTTTTAGCATGGGTTGCTTTTCTCTATTAAGAAACAACCCCCAAACTTAATTAGCGTCAGGATTCTAGACTGTCACCATCCCACACACCAGCACAATGGGAGACAACTGCTAAGAAGCAAACTGGTTTCCAAAGTGGCGCATAGAGAGAGGACCCAGGGTCATAAGAGCAGCTGGATTTGAATTCAGCCTCCTGCATTTACTCCCATGTGACCTTAGTCAGCCTCCAACTCCTCCGAAATTATGGTAAGTACCCACTGCACGGTTCAATTATTCCACTAAGGCTTTTGGTCCAGTGGCTGGCTTATGGCGAAAGCTTGACACATATTAGCTATAATTACTATTCCTGCCCCTCCAGGGGTGAGAGTGAGGAACAAGCCTAAATGTGTTAAAAAGGGTCTCATTTCTAACCTCAAAGATACTCACATCGCCCACGGGTAGGGTTGGCTGAAAGCGCCCCAGGGCGCGGCCTCGGATGCGGCCAGCAGCCCCGGCCATCGCCGCTCAGCAGGGCGGTTACCTCGGTCAACGGCCACTCACTGCCCCAGCCTCATTGGCTGAGGTCTGGTTCAGCCAGCCAATCAGCGGAGGGGACGGCCCAGCGTCGGGCAAGCATGCCCAGGTACCTAGGGGCCCTAGGAGCGAAAGACAGAGTCTAGGCTCCAGCAAAGAGCCCTTTGTGTATTGAACTTTGTCATTTTTTTTGCTGAATATCCAGCTCCTTCCTTCGCTAGGCTGGAAACTCCATGAGCGCAGGGCAGTGTCTGCTTTCCTTAATGTTGACCTTCAGGAACTAATGCATAACAGACCTTCATTTCGTGAATGAATAGATGAGGAATGCCCATCCCCCACATAGATCAAACTTTTAAATCTTTATCTCTGAATAGGTGAAGAAGCTCATTCTCTCGTTTATGTCCTTGCCACTGCAAGTGTGATCTCCCTGCAGCAGTGTAGATATCAGCATCTATGGGAGCCCTTTAGTATTCAGAATCTCGGGCCTCACTCCTAGACCTACGAAATCAGGATCTGCATTTTAAGATACCAGGTGATTCCTTAAAACTTACACTTTGAAAACTATTCAGTCATTCCCATTCGTCCTGATAGTAAATAAATGAAAAATCTAAGTCCGTTTTATAGATTATATATATGTTAGTATATATTATATATATAAATAGTAAATAAATGAAAAATCTAAGTCCGTTTTATAGATTATATATATGTTAGTATATATTATATATAAATAATATAAATATATATTATATATAAATATATAAATTATATATAATATATTATATAATGTATATAAATTATATATAATATATAAATAAATATATTATATAATATAAATAAATACATATTATATAATATATATAAATAAATATATATTAAATAAATATATAAAAATATAAATATATATTAATATATATTACATTTTAGTTTTGAGAGCTAGAGAGAGAGCACAAATGGGGGAGGGGGAGAGAGAGAGAGAGAGAGAGACACACAGAATCCAAAGCAGGCTCCAGGCTCCCAGCTGTCAGCACAGAGCCCGATGTGGGGCTCAAATTCACAAACCATGAGATCATCACCTGAGCCGAAGTCGGAAGCTCAACCAACTGAGCTACCCAGGCACCCCGATGGTAAAAATATTTTAGGTGCTATGGGAGAATTAGAATCTAGGACTATGTATTTCCAAAATGAAGTATTTTAGTTGTACTCTCTTGAGCTCTGTTAGCTTTGTCATGTCCCAAGAGGATCAACCAGTGTTCTACTGCAGATGTGTGTAGTACTTATTCTTACCTGCAGGCCTATTTGCTTAGGCCAGAATAAAAGGTTTCTTAAAATACACAATTTGGATGTTGTATTGAGATACCTTTCCTTCTAGTACATAGTTGACATTAAAAGAGGAAAATATCATAGAGAACTGGATAATTAGCTGAATAATTCAAGTAGAATGTTCAGAACAATCTGACTTTTGGGCCTCAATGATTTCTCTTCATGTGTATTGACCCAGTTGTTGGGTGAATGAAAATAAATTAAAAAAAAAAAATGTCTCTAGGGCCACCTGGGTAAGCTTCCAACTCTTGGTTTCAGCGCAGGTCAAGATCTCATAGTTTGTGAGTTCAAGCCTTGTGCTATTAGCTTGGAGCCTGCTTGGGATTTTCCCTCTCTCTGTCCCTCCCCCTCTCACTGTTGCTCTATCTCAAAATAGATAACACATACTTACATATATACTATATATATATAAATATAAACTTAAAAAGTATATATGTTTTTAATTCTTTCACTAGTTAAGGTGCTATCTGTTGGGGTCAGGTGTAAGGCAGGGTAAAGATAGGAGTCAGAGGCTAAAAATTTTAGCAGTCAAAGGCTTTATTTGGGAACTAAGGTCTCCGGCAAGGTTCCATGACTCAGGGAGAGAGAGAGAGAGAGAGAGGAGTCAGGGAAGTCGCCCCCAAGTGTGGTGGGGTGGGGTTTTTAAGCTGTAGCGGTTCCGGGTTTAGGTCCGGGTGGGCCTTTTTCGCATCAGGTCGTGCTGTCGCTCGGTGACTGGTTGACCTCCAATTCGTTCTGGCACGCTACTAGGGGCTTTTCGTTGGGTTGCGCTGGCAAGATGGACGTCCCCTCTACTGTGGTTCCAAGGACATCCTAACACTGTCTTAATAGTGACAACTCTGGCAACATAGTGAAGTTATTGAGACTACAACCAATATTACTTTTATTTTTAAAGTATAATGTGTACAATTTTGGCTTTCCATTTTAATTGTGGTGGCACACAAGTCTGACCTATTTCTCAGATTGTTTAGGCTAAATATGCTATTTTGCATCAGAGCCAATTTGCATCAGAAAAAAATTGCCCTTAGCTGTCTTAATCTTTGAGTGTCTCGGTGTCTTCAGGTGTTAAAAGCAGGTAATATTAGTAACTCCTTGTAAGGTTGTTGTGAAGATCAGATCAAAAGTTTAGATCAGTGCCGGTTGCATCCTAAACGCTCAACAAATGTAAATAAGTAGGATGATGATTAATGAATCACTGTGAACTGGGAAGTTAATTCAAGTGATTTTTTTTTTTTTTTTTTACTGGCTTTTGAGCTTGACCTTCTTTTTGTATAGAATGCTCTTTTACATATAAAAGTAAAATATTTCTGCAATATCTTTAACCCAGTTAAGACCAGACCAGCAGCACAACTTTATTTATATTCATGTGTTTGGATATATGAGTTGATGGAGGTAATAGTGTAGTGGTTTAAGAGTATGGACTTTAGGAGCACCTGGCTGGCTCAGTGGGTAGAGCATGACTCTTGATCTCAGGGGAGCTGAGTTCAGGCCCCCCACTGGGCATAGAGCTTATTAAAAAAAAGAAGAAAAGAAAAGAAAGAAAGAGTTAAACACATGTGGGTTTGGATCATAGTTCTGTAAGTTACTCTTCTGAGCAAACTTGGGCAAGGCAGTTACCTCATCTGTAAAGACGGATGCCAGTTGACCTGCCTCACATGTAGTTGAAAAATCAAGGGGAACAATCTGTGTGAAATACAATGCTTCACATATAAATATTTACTATTATTTTTCAAAGGCAAATTGAGGACCAGATACCAACTCAATCGTCCCTCTTCAAGTACTGAATCTTTCACACCAAATCCAAGAAGGTCTGACAAAGACAAGTGTAACCATGAGCACAACAAATCAGAATCTTTTAAGTCTGAAAACCATTCTGCGCCTAAAATGAACACAACAGAACTGTACAGCAAAAGCTGTGACCTCTACCAAACATGTCGCCCGTTACCCTTATTAACCAAGTCAACTATGAGGACTTTGCAAACGAAAATGTCGGCCTCCAGAAATCAGTCACGTGACGTACTCCAGTCCCTTCTTTCCCCGCCATTGCATCAGCCGATTTAGAGCCGCCTTCCTGGAACCCGACTAATAAGCTGATTCGTGCTCGTGTTGATTGGCATGATGACTGACCAATAAGTGTCCCGGACAGGTAAGCCATGGCGGGGCACTCTCCATGGGCGCGCTCTGATTGGGCAGGGCCGTGCGGGTTGCGGTCCGGCGTGGCTCCGGGCGGGTGCAGCTGCTCGTCTGCAGGAACAGGTAACCGCGAGCTCTGGGTGGTGGGCTCTGAGGGAGGAGTTAGGGGCGACGACCTTTGAGGGAAGCAGACGGACCCCGGACAGTTCTGAGGCGCCGCGAGAGCGGCTGGGTCCTGAGGCCTGAGAGCTCAGTTGCCCTAGCGGGTCTCTGGGCCAGGCCTCGCGAGGCCTCTGGAACCGGAGCCTGAGCTGGAGTCGGTGCGGGCAGCCGCCTGGCTACAGCGCAGCGGGAGAAAGGCCTCTTGTAGACCCCTGGAGCGCCGAGGGTGGAGTGGCCTCGGGTGGCCTTGCCGAGGACCAGGACCTTGGGAGGATCACGGTTGCCATTGACTACCCGCCCAAAGCTGAGGTTTTTTATGTCCCCCGGTTTTAATCCCCTAGGGGCGGGCGAGGATTTGGGGGTGGTAGTGAGGGTGGTCTGGATGGTTGGAACGTCTCTTGTGAGCCATTTCCTAATTTCTTAAAATTAGCTAAGTAGCTGATCCTGGTTCAGGTTCACCTGGAAGCACTTTCTATGCCCCATCATATTCAGCTATTACTTTGTCGGAGTCTGTATTTCCCGGTGTGCTTTAAGTTCACTAACAGTTTGCTGCTAAAGGATTATACCTAATCCTGAAGTACTTATTTAGCAACCATTGTACTAGATGTTGAGGATATACCCCTTTGGTGAGCAGAAATTAGTCATGATTCTCACAGAGGTGAAACTTCCAGCCTGTTGGGGACATGGACATGAAACAAGCAGTCCAATGCGTGTGGAAGTTATGAAGGAAGACACATGGAGCTACCAGAATAAAATAAGGAGAATCTGGTCAAGGGGAAGCCTTTCTTAAATAAGTCTCTGCAATTGATAATGTCAAAAATGAGGAAACAAGTAGGAAAATGGAAAGAGGAGTAGGGTAGACATAAAGAGCACATTGAAAGGTCCTGTGGCTGGAGCCTCAACCAAGGGCCAGTGTGATTTAAGGTACTCAAGACCTTCACAGCCCTGTTTGGAAGTGGAATCTGAGGACCATCCTTTTTGCTACCTCTGTATCTCATACAGCCTTCTAGTATATTTATACTGAATAAATAAATTTGTGATGGTGACACAGTTTTTTTGTTTGTTTGGTTTTTTTTTAGTAGTCTCAGCCTCCATAGAGCTTATTGTCAATATATTGGATCGTTACATCATTTTGCAGTTATTTCTGTATGTGACTGTCTCCCTGTTGAGGGCAGAGAGTCATTCTTCTCGATTCCCAGCACAGTGTGCATTTATGTAGGTTGAATGAGTGAGCAAAATGGAAAATTTATGTGTCCTTTGTAATTCAGTTTATTTACCTCAGGTAGCCCATTTAGAGAAGGAGCAATGAACATTCTGAAACTGTGCTGTTGCTCAGTCAGAATTGGCACTCTACGTTCATGTTTGCCACCATTACGATTCAGTGAGAGCCATGATGAGGAGGGACGAGGAAGAATATGGTGTGACAGAGTTTCTAAAAACCCTAGCCTTGACTCTCAGCATGGACATAAAAATCCTTATCTATGGGCGTTTTATTCAGCTCTTTGCCTCTTTCAGCCAGTGTTTCACCATCTTTTTGCCCAAAGGGCTTTTGTTTGAGTAATGAGTTGATTGAATTGTGAATAGATCAGTTGAAATTGTGTTTAAGCATAAATCTGAGTCACAGTCTCTTGTTCACCTTGTATGTCTTTATTTATATTTATCATCCTTATACGAAGGAAGAAAGGCCTTTGTACTAAGTGACTTAAAGTAATAGCATCCATATTCCTATAGGGCTTTCCAGTGTACAAATTGCTTCCCAAATATAGGATGGCTTTTGAGTGTCACGATACCTGGGTGGAGTAGGCAGAGTAGATCCTACTTTTTTTACAAAAAAGGAAACGAGTCTTATTTAAGGTTAGAGTTGGGTCTTGAATCCTAGAGAGTTAGCTAATGTCGGTGAGATGGTTCCCATTTTTTTCCAGATGCCCAGTGCTGCATGGCCCTACAGCACTATGCCAGTGATTGGTACCCTCCACTAAGGGCTGTCACTTTTCCCTAACCTGCCTCTCAGAAAAATCATAATAGGCGTGAAAGAGTTTTGAAATTGTAAAGTTGTTTTATTTCCCAGTTTCTCTTCTGATTCCCTTTCTTTTTCCACTGGCTCTGAGCTCCACTTCCTCAGTGTGGCTGCACCTTCCTCACTCCCTAGGAATCTAATAGGTGGGAAGGTCGCAATCTACCAGTTGTGCTGGGGGTGCTTAGGCTAGGTGGGGGTAAGTATAGTCCTACTTGCAGGCGGTCCCAGGTGTAGCCAGGCCCATCCCCAGGTCCACTGTGTTGCCACCAGCCTCCCCAAGATGGTCAGACCAA
The DNA here is from genome assembly GCF_018350195.1 of Panthera tigris. NCBI lineage: Eukaryota > Metazoa > Chordata > Mammalia > Carnivora > Felidae > Panthera > Panthera tigris. Next base: position 48,583,511 of record NC_056674.1, read on the forward strand.
ACCCAGAGACCCTGGCTTTAGGGATAATAGGATTTTGCATGATTCTAGGCATGTAGATGAACAGAGCTGGAAGGATCCTTAGAGTTCATCTCATATGGACCCCTTTTTCTGTTGGTGAGGTAAAGTAACTCCCTTAAGGACTTGAAGCTAGGACTGGAACCCAGGTCTCTTGAGCATTCCCCCAACCCCAGTGAGCTGCTCTGCTGGACCATAAACCATGACGTTTTTATTCTGATTTCCTAATTCCTGGCCTAGGCCATGGCAGACGTTTGGTGTAAATGAATACGTGAAGAAAGCACTCATGCTCTACTTGATGTGTTGGTATATTGAACCTTTTGAGGTTGGCACAGAAAGGAAGAACACGTGGGCCTGTTGCCTGCTGCTGCAGCAAATTTTGTTTCGATGATGATTTTAGCCTTGGATGTTACAACATAGAGGTTTTAGGATCAAACAGCTTACCGGTAGGATCAAGCAGCTTACCGGTGTCCTGCTTTGACTTGGCCTGAGAAGCCAGGAATCTTGTGTAATGTCTGCTTGTCTCTTAGTTTCATTTCTCCTAATTTTACTTTATTTTTTCTTTGGTTAGTTCCATAGGGTTAGTTTCAAGATGGACTCAACTCTAACAGCAAGTGAAATACGGCAGCGATTTATAGATTTCTTTAAGAGAAACGAGCACACTTATGTTCACTCATCTGCCACCATCCCATTGGACGATCCCACTTTGCTCTTTGCCAATGCGGGCATGAACCAGGTAAGGGTTTTTTGCTTTTTCATGACAGTTTATTTATTTACTTTTATTTTTTATTTTTATTTTTATTAACATTTATTTATTTTCTTTTTTTTTTTTGATTTTTTTTTTAATGTTTATTTATTTTTGAGACAGAGAGAGACAGAGCATGAACGGGGGAGGGTCAGAGAGAGAGGGAGACACAGAATCTGAAACAGGCTCCAGGCTCTGAGCCGTCAGCACAGAGCCCAACGTGGGGCTCGAACCCACAGACCGTGAGATCATGACCTGAGCCGAAGTCAGACGCTTAACCAACTGAGCCACCCAGGCGCCCCAATATTTATTTATTTTCAGGAGACAGAAAGAGCGCAAGTGAGGGAGGGGCAGAGAGAGAGGGAGAGACAGAATACGAAAAAAGATGCAGGCTGTGAGCTGTCAGCACAGAGCCTGAAGTGGGACTTGAACCCATGAACCGCGAGATTATGACCTGAGCCGAAGTTGGATGCTTAACAGACTGAGCCACCCAGGCGCCCCTATTTTTTATTTATTTTTTAAATGTTTGTTAAAAAAAAAAAAAAAAAAAAAAAAGAGGTTAGAGTGGGAGAGAGCCAAAGCTTAAGAGACTCTTAAAAACTGAGAACAAACTGAGGGTTGATGGGGGGTGGGAGGGAGGGGAGGGTGGGTGATGGGTATTGAGGAAGGCACCTTTTGGGATGAGCACTGGGTGTTGTATAGAAACCAGTTTGACAATAAATTTCATACATTGAAAAAAAAAATGTTTGTTTATTTTTGAGAGAGACAAAGAGCCAGAGGGAGAGGGGCAGAGAGAGAGAGAGAGAGAGAAAGGGAGGGAGAGAGAGAATCCCATGCGGGCTCCATGCCGTGAGCATAGAGCCCAATGTGCGGCTTGAACTTGCATACCGTGAGATCATGAGCTTAACCCAAACCAAGAGTTGGACCCTTAATAGACTGACCCATCCAGGCACCCCTATTTATTTTATTTTTTTACAATGAGAGAGCACATGCATGCAAGGGGAGGGGCAGAGGGAGAGGGAGAGAGAGAATCTTAAGCAGGCTCCATGCCTAGCATGGAGCCTAACTCTAGGCTCAATCTCATGACTGTGAGACTATGACCTGAGCCAAAATCAAGAGTTGAAGGCTCAACTGACTGAGCCACTGAGACGCCCTCACTTTATTTATATTTTTAAGTAAGCTCAATGCCCAACATGGGACTTGACCTCCTGACCCTGAGATCAAGAATCACATGCTTTATGGACTGAGCCAGCCAGGCGCCCCTAGTCTGTAAAGTCTTGCTTTTATTTTCTGCTAAGGAAAAAGCTGGGTTTTATTAGTCATTGGCTAGGTTAATCTTGCTGAGCTCTGAAGAGACTTTTTAACTCAGCTATTGTCATTCTCCTTCAATCCTCCATTATCCTTGTTTGTTTGTTTTTTTAATGAGTTCTTCACGATTCTTTCAAAGCTTTGCATTCATTCCCATTCTGAACCATGCAGCTTTACTGATTTTTTAAAAACTCTTTCTTGAAGCTGCAGCCACTGATGCCAGTTTAGATCCACTGCTGAAGAAACTATTAGTAGGATTTATGTTTGGGGCAATTGAACTATAAAATGTAAAAGATCATTTGAAAGCTTTATTGTGATGTTGAAAACTGTTTACCAGGCTGATTATGGAAGTGGATTCAGGTTAGATAGTGCTCTCAGGGTTTTCCTTTGGTGGTTCTTTTGGAGCCCTGCTTAACACAGTGTACCCACTGGCCCTTAGAATGTGTCTCACTCTGGGTAAAGGATAAGTTGACATTTGCTTTTCTTTCTGGTCTCTTTCCTGGCATGGAAAGTTAGAGGCAATGGGAACATTTTCCATCTTGTATAACGTTAACTATGAAATTATACAGGTTTTCAATTATATGTGTAAATCTTTTGTATACACTTGGGATGGGGGCACTGATTTTATGTGGACTTGCAAGGTGATTGGTTTTCTGGAACACTGGAGAGGTTCTTTTCTACTCAGGCATTCCTAGGCATGGGTTTTGTCTTCTCCCACATGTGCTGACTATACTTGGGAGAAGAACCATGAGAGTTCAGTGTTTCTAAATGTTCTATGAATAACAGTGATTATTCCCCTCTATGTAGCACTTACTATATGCCAGGCACTGATCTATGTCTTTTATGTATGTTGACTAATTTGATCCTCACTCTGTACTGAAGCACTCACAGCTCAAGTAAATAGCCCAAGCTGACATAGCTGGTATGTGCTGGAGTGTGGATTTGAGCCTAGGTAGTCATTTGCTTAATTTTTGTTCTGTACTGTCTCTTAATCAGAGATATCTTTTTTTTTTTTTAAATGTTTATTGACTTTTTTAAGAGAGAGAGAGAGAGCGCAAGTGGGGGAGAGACAGAGGGAGAGGAAGACACAGCAGGCTCCAGGCTCTGAGCTGTCAGCACAGAGCCTGACGCGGGGCTCGAACTCATGGACCGCGAGATCATGACCTGAGCCGAAGTCGGACGCTTAACCGACTGAGCCACCCAGGCGCCCCTTAATCAGAGATATCTTAATGGTTGTTTTGCTTCTTTTTTTTCTTTATAATATTTTGAAACAGTATTTATTATACATCTGCCCTTTTTCAGGTACTAGACTAGGTGCTGGATATACAAAGATAAGTAATAATAGTTATTGTTTTTAAGAAGTTCATGGTCTGGGAGCACCTGGGTGGCTCAGTCTAAGTGTCTGACTTCAGCTCAGGGCACAATCTCACAGATGATGAATTTAAGCCCTGTGTTGGGCCCTGCGCTGACAGCTCAGAGCCTGGAGCCTGCTTCGGATTCTGTGTCTTCCTCTCTCTCTGCCCTTCCCCCACTCATGCTCTGTCTCTCAAAAATAAATAAACATAAAAAAAAAAAAAAAGGAGTTCATGGTCTAGTTCAGAACTGTCTAATGGAATTTTCTGCAGTGATAGTAATGTTCTATATTTGGGCTGCCCAATATGGTAGCCCCTAGCCATGCGTGATTATTTGTTTAGATTTTTAATTAATTAATTTATTTTTAAAAGTAATCTCTACACCCAGCGTGGGACTCGAACTTAACAACCGTAAGATCAGGAGTTGCATGTTCCTCTGACTGAGCCAACCAGGCGCCCCCATGCATGATTATTGAGTTAGTGTGACCGAAGAACAGAAATTTTTTGTTTTTAAAAATTCTAATTAGTTTCTAATTATTTCATTTTAATTAATTTAAATTTATAAGTAACAAGTGACCAGTGGTTACCAAATTGGACAGGTCTAGTGGGAAAATAAAACTAAGTCACATAGCAATGATACATCAAATTATAACTTGATAAATATTCAGGGCAAATAATATCTTCTGTCTAAACATCCAGTCATTCATTAAATGTGCTGATTTTACTCCCTTAATAGGTCTCCATTTTTTTCTCCCTTATCACCTTTACTATTGAGCCAGCACATCACTTTGTACTCTTTTATTTTTCTTCTTTTTTCTTTTTATTCAATGTTATTTTAGAGAGAGAGAAGGAGAGGGGCAGAGGGAGAGAGAGAGAATCTTAAGCAGGCTCCACGCTTAGTGTGCAGCCTGATGCAGGGCTCAGTCCCATCCCATGACCCTGGGATTGTGACCTGAGCTGAAATCAAGAGTCGGATGCTCAACCAACTGAGCCACACAGGCTTGCTGACTTTTTTTTTTTTAAAGTAAGCTGTATGCCCAATGTGGTGCTTGAACGGGGAAGATGAAGAGATGAAGAGTCGCTCACTCTACCAACTAAGCCAGCCCAGCACCCCCAGCACATCAGTTTTAGAATAAGTTCTTCCAGAAAGATGTAAGTCCTGACCACCAGAGACTTGTGAGGAAGCACAGGTTTCCCTACATCAGCCTCTGGCTGTTATCACACATCCAGGAGGCCTTTTCCTTGTGTAGGTGCTGTTACTGGCAGTGGTTGGGACCGTTAGAGAACTAGGACAGGGACAAGCTGCTTCAAGATCAGCTGCCTCTATCGCAGCCCTGTCAGGCCACCTGCCTCAGAATTTTCCCTATTCCAGGCTAATTAAATTACAAACTGAACAGTTCATGTGTGGTTTCTTCCTGCCAGCCTGATAGAGCTGCAGCTCCTTAAAGGTTGAAACGTTCCCCTTTTTTTTTTTTTAGTTCAAACCCATCTTTCTGAACACTATTGACCCATCTCACCCGATGGCAAAGCTGAGCAGAGCTGCCAATACCCAGAAATGCATCCGGGCTGGGGGCAAACACAATGATCTCGATGATGTGGGCAAGGATGTCTATCATCACACCTTCTTTGAGATGTTGGGCTCCTGGTCTTTTGGAGATTATTTTAAGGTAAGCTCAAAAAGGAGATCAGTTTGGGGTTTTGAGTGAAATGGTCATTTCCATTGAAGGAAATTGGTTCTAATTTTGCTTGTTTTAAGATATGAAGTGTCATTATCCAGGAGATTCAGGAGTGAAGGGCATTTATTAATACTAAGACTTCCTGGAAGCAGTGCCTATCATTTGATTTCAATTTACATTTGGGTGTCTCCTATAAATTGATCCAGAATTTGGCTGTGTTTACAGTGAAGGTGTTATAATTTCATATTTGTGTTCCTAAGGATCTGGACTTTTCCTACTCATACTAAATGGGTTTTGGTTTGGCCACACGACACATACTTCTTTTTGTTATTTTGTAGGAATTGGCATGTAAGATGGCTCTGGAGCTTCTCACCCAAGAGTTTGGCATTCCAGTTGAAAGACTTTACGTTACTTACTTTGGTGGGGATGAAGCTGCCGGCTTAGAACCAGACCTGGAGTGCAAACAGATCTGGCAAAACTTGGGGTAGGAACGCATCTCACATGTTGAGGGTGTGGAGGAATAAAGTGATTCCTGACTCAGTGCCAGAGACGGGTCTTAGGTCTTGGAGTGCATTGCCTTTTCCAGTTTTGGGCTGTGCAGTTTGAGGGGGAGTGGGGAGTGACTGGGAGCAATTCTTCTTTGGTGCATTCATCGCTTCTTACTAGATTTACTTGATCATTCCAGTGTTCAAAGCCTGTATATATAAGTCTCTCATTGTTTTGCTTTTTATATATTTTTAGAAATTGTGCATAGAGTGCATATGTTGTAAAAATTCACACTACAGTACATAGAAATGTGAAAAATAGGAAATAGAAGATCCTTAAGATTAATCAGTGTTAATAGTTTGATGCCCCATGTATATAGTCTTCCAGGCATTTGTTTGTATTTCTGTCACCCTGTGTATATGTGTGTGTTTTTTTCAACACACTGGTTTTCTTCATATGAAACATGTTATTTCTTATGGAAATGGAATGGACTCAAACAGATCGAGGACAAAGGAAGTTTGTTTGTTTGTTTATTTTAAGTTTATTTATTGATTTTGAGAGAGAGAGCACAGAAGGGGCAGAGAGAGGGAGGGAGAGAGAAAGAATCCCAAGCAGGCTCTGAACCATCAGCTTGGAGCCTTATGTGGGGCTCGAACTCATGACCTGTGAGATCATGACCTGAGCTGAAGTCAGACACTTAACTGATTGAGCCACCCAGGTGCCTGGGTTATTTTATTGTATTTTTTTTCCCCTTTAACGTAATATAATTCTAAAGAAAAATCACGGAGCATGAAAGTTGATGTGACAGATGAGCAGTATGTATTCTACGCTTTGAACTTAATAGGACTTATGAGGTGCAACATCAAGAGGAATCTGAAAATGGGGTGACATACCTCCTGTAGACAGCTGGCATGCCTATGTCTTTGTCTCATTTTTTTTATTCTTTTACTTTAAGTCTTAAAAAAGAGGCATAGCTTTTTACCATGCTTAACTAGTGCCACTTCTCTGTTTCATTCATTCTGTCATTTATTAACTAATTACTTTTACTCTACGTATGTTATTCCAACCCAGCTTCCCCTGGTACTTGGTCTGAAATCCCTACTTGGTTAGACGTTATGTTCTAAGTGTACTTGGGACATTTTGGGCAGTAATGCATGGGAACCTTACATACTACTCTTGACTTTGGAGTCCTGTTTTGCTTGGCTTGTGTATGTCCAGACTCTGTTTGTCAAGCAAGCACAGTCATTTTTTTTTTTTTTTTTAAGGAGGCTTCATGCCCAGTGCAGAGACCAGTGCAGGGCTTGAACTCACGACCCTGAGATCATGACCTGAGCTGAGATCAAGAGTCGGATGCTTAACGAACTGAGCCACCCAGGCACCTCTGCAAGCACAATCTCTTTTGAGTGCACTGTTATCTAGTGGCTCTCAGCAGAGTCCAATATTTTAGAAATATTTTGATCTTATTAAATTCTTTTCGGTATCATCTTAGGGTGAAAGACTTGACTACGTTGGGGCCTAGAGAAATGGCTTGAAATACTCAGCAGGGTTTTTTGTTTTGTTTTCTCAGCAGGGTTTTAATTTTTTTTAATTTTTATTTTTTAATGTTTATTATTTATTTTTGAGAGAGAGACAGAACACGGCCAGGGAAGGGGCAGAGAGAGAGAGGGAGACACAGAATCCGAAGCAGACTCCAGGCTCTGAGCTGTCAGCACAGAATCCAATGTGGGTCTCAAACCCACAAACCATGAAATCATGACCTGAGCCGAAGTCAGACACTTAACTGACTGAGCCACCCAGGCGCCCCGGTGTTTTAATGCTTATAATAACTGTCATACAGGAAAGTCATTTCAGTTTTTAAAACAAAGGAACATTTGCAAGGAAAAGATTTGCTTAAATTCTGATCATATTCAGCATGGATGTTTTCATTTTTATGTGTTCCTTCCTATGCTTTATCCATACCTCTGCTTATTTTTATGTAGTTATGATGGCAGCCTATGTGTATTTTGTATTCTATTGTAGTCACTCTTGAGAAGAGTCATGTTCTGCATCTTCAGGCTCAGCCTTAGTAATTGCCAAAGAGTGGGTCTTTTTTTTTTTTTTTTTTTTTTTTTTTTTTTTTTTTTTTTGTTAATAGAAACGCATAAGGTCTTTTCATGGTGGGTGCAAGTCTGGGCAGAATCCTTGTCATTGGTTGTAACTGTGCTTGTCTTCACCACTCTGCGCAGGCTGGATGACTCCAAAATCCTGCCTGGCAACATGAAGGATAACTTCTGGGAGATGGGTGACACAGGCCCCTGTGGTCCGTGCAGTGAGATCCACTATGACCGGATTGGTGGTCGGGATGCTGCACACCTCGTCAACCAAGATGACCCCAATGTGCTGGAGATTTGGAACCTTGTGTTCATCCAGTATAACAGGTGGCCTTGGGGTCCTGGACTGTATCTGCTAATAGCAACGCCTTTCCTCAAGCCAAATAGAGAAAGAGGAACTTGGAGCACAAGGCTGTCTTCTCATCTTCATCTTTCGGGACAGTGGAGTGGAGCTAAAGCAGGCACTAAAGGCATCAGGAGAGCCTGATGACTTTATTTATTTATTTAGATTTTATTTTTGAGGTTTTCCCTCTGATCTCTGAAACAGAGCAGAGATCTAATCTTTTATAAACTAGTTTTATTCCACATAGTACCTGCTTAAGGACTGACTATTCCTGTAATGTCATTTTTGTGGTAATTTGCACTGCTGTGTTAAAGTTCATTTCCTTGAAGCTCACCTTACTCTGTAATAGACCCCTGATTACTTCTTCCCTTTTTCCCTCTACTCCCCTCCTCCCACCAAACCAGGCAGAGGATAGTGGCAAATAGTCACAGCCTGCCATCTGTGCTTTCTGTAAATGAGTTTTAGCCAGCAGGGAGGGGTGGCACCCAAGAGTGCTTGTTTCAACTTCCTTTTTCTCTGGATCATGCAGGGAAACCGATGGCATTTTGAAACCTCTTCCCAAGAAAAGCATTGACACGGGGATGGGCCTGGAGCGACTGGTGTCTGTGCTGCAAAATAAGATGTCCAATTATGACACTGACCTTTTTGTTCCTTACTTTGAGGCCATTCAGAAGGTACTGGTCCTATCGCAAACATTGCAAACTTCCCTGGAGGCTGGGCTGTTAGGCTGGACAGTTAGCAGTACTCTCAGAGATAAAATAATCATGTGATTTGCCAGCTAAGGGTCCCTGTGACCACCTGCCAACTTAATCATTAATCACCTGAGGCTCTAAGCACCAGGTGGTGTAGTTTGTTGAGTGCAGGGGCCTGGCTGGAGGCTCTTTACTCCTGCTGTCACCTTTCTTGGTGTTATAAAGTCTGGCAAGAGGGCCAGCCTTTTTCTTAATGCCCACTCAGTCTTCTCAGAACCTTCTGGCGCAAGGCAGTGCCAGAAGCTCTGCTTCCTAATGAGCTGCCTCCTGGTTTTTACCTGTAGGGCACAGGTGCCCGGCCATACACTGGGAAGGTTGGTGCTGATGATGCCGATGGGATCGATATGGCCTATCGGGTCCTGGCTGACCACGCCCGGACCATCACCGTGGCACTGGCGGATGGTGGTCGACCTGACAACACAGGGCGGGGGTGAGTGAATTACACATATGACAGGGTTAGGACTGCCACTGTGAGTTTGATGACTCCCTGTGAAACTGAAAGCCGTACTTTATTATTGTTTTCTTTGTCATTTCGGTAGTTGGAAGGGTCCCTTTATGTTTTTTATGGATTAAGAGAGCTCTGGCTCAACAGTACAGAGTTGCCACTATATTAAATCTTTGGTGCTAAGTACAAGATGTGGTCAAGATTGTATTTCAGGCTGTCTGATAGGATATTGGCAAGGTGGGATGGGGTAGGTATTGATTGGCCCTGGACAGCTTTATTATTGACAGGGAGGACTTGGAATTGTGGGCATCAGCCATCTGGGTTGTACCTGCCTCCATTTCTGGGTCAGCAGAATGTGGTAGAAAAACAAACTGGGGTTACCTCAGGTCACCCTTAATGCATATTTGTGGGTATATTCCCAAGTTTTCTGCTGGACTGTGTTAATGACCTTGGCACATAAAAGAAGCAGTCTTAGAATAAAACAAAGTCTCTGGAAAAGAAAGACAAAAAGCTGGTCATGTTGCTTTGGATAGAATTCCAAAAGCTCCATTACAAAATGCTTAGCTGGGAAGGTTGTCTAGAGGAGATGGGCTTCTGCCTCTTACAGGTATGTGTTGAGACGAATTCTCCGCCGGGCTGTTCGATATTCCCACGAGAAACTCAACGCCTGCAGGGGTTTCTTTGCCACATTAGTAGATGTTGTTGTCCAGTCCTTGGTAGGTATATCTCCCTGCTTACCTCTTTTTTCCTAATGCACACAGCTTAGAGGGATGGGGTGAGAAATCATATACTGCTAATGAGAGTTTTTAGGGGGGGGGGGGGTCATAGAATGGTCTCTCTTTGTTGTGCCCACATCTCTGTTTCCTCTTTGCCAGGGAGATGCATTTCCTGAGCTAAAGAAGGACCCAGATATGGTGAAGGACATCATTAATGAAGAGGAAGTGCAATTTCTCAAGACTCTTAGCAGAGGGCGTCGTATCTTGGACAGGAAAATTCAGAGCCTAGGAGACTGTAAAACCATTCCTGGTAAGGACCAGTTTGTTCCTTTTTTCATCCAGCCTGGTTCATCTTGCCAGCAGAGGCAAGCCCTTTTTCACAAATGACAGCGGAGTCTGTGTCTCCAAGGGCTGTGGATAGCTTGATAACGCTGCTTTTGGTATAAAATGGTGTTTACAGTAAAATTGTAAAAGTATTATGTTATTGTGGCAAAGTATTTAAAGAACACAGAAGTAAAAAATGAGGATTCTTTTTCCTAAACTCATTTTTCAGAAGTAACGATTCTTAAGAGTTGTATAACTATTCAGAGCTTTTATCTGTTTGCATACAAACGTATGTAGGGGTGTGTGTGTTTTCCAGCAAAAATGGGAACATATGGTATATACTGTTTTGCAACTTGCTTTGTGTTTTACTAGACTGGAAAATTAATTCAAAAAAACTTTATTTTTTTAACTTTTTATTTCAGTGTAATGGACAAGGGGAAAGCCTGATGAATTTCCACAAACTGAATACACTTGTGTTCAGATTAAGAAACAGAACTTTTGGGGCGCCTGGGTGGCTCAGTCGGTTGAGCGTCCGACTTCAGCTCAGGTCACGATCTCGCAGTCCGTGAGTTTGAGCCCCGGTTCGGGCTCTGGGCTGATGGCTCAGAGCCTGGAGCCTGCTTCCGATTCTGTGTCTCCCTCTCTCTCTGCCCCTCCCCCGTTCATGCTCTGTCTCTCTCTGTCTCAAAAATAAATAAACGTTAAAAAAGAAAAAAGAAAAAAAAAAAGAAACAGAACTTTTACTAGGAGACCTCTTGTGGTTCCTCCAGGTCAATTCTGAAAGATTTGATGGATTTTCTGACAAGTGCACAGAACCAATACTAACTTGCCTTGTCTCCAATTCTTTTGTCACTGCCTGCATCCTTTGGGAAGGGCTTGGGATGAAAAGGAAGAGGCTATGTCGTTTTTTTTTTTTAATTTATTTTTTTATTTTTTTTATGTTATTTTAGAGAGAAAGAGCACACGCGTGTGCACTCATCCACAGGGGAGGGGTTAGAGAGAGAGGGAGACAGAGAATCCCAAGCTGGCTCCACGCTGTTAGCACAGAGCATGACTCCGGGCTCAAACTCACAAAGCTCGAGATCATGACCTGAGCCAAAATGAAGAATTGGACGCTGAATCAACTGAGCTACCCAGGTGCCTCTGTCTGCATCATTCTTACACAATTCTTTTGTGTTGTGCAGGGGACACTGCGTGGCTCCTCTATGACACCTATGGCTTTCCAGTGGATCTCACTGGACTGATTGCTGAAGAGAAGGGCCTGGTGGTAGATATGGATGGATTTGAAGAGGAGAGGAAACTGGCCCAGGTAAAGAACTTGGGGAGTGAGCAGAAAACCCAGCACGAAACAAGGCAGGACTTGGCTGCAAAGCAAACAAGGGTTCCTTCCATTAAAGTCTTTGAAAGTCTGTTTTTCCCAAGACCACTGCGTGTCAAGTAGGGGCTCTCCAGCCCAGGGGGATATTTGGTAGTGATGTATGAAGACAGTTTTTGGTTTTTGCAACCGAGGGTGGGATGGTACCAGTGTCAGGTGGGTAGAGATCAGGGATGCCGCTCAACATCGTACAGTGGACAGCCCCCCAGAGCACAGAATTCCCTGGCTCCAAGTGTCGGTAGTGCCAAGATTGAAAAACTCTGTTCTGGAGCTTTATATTGAGCATAGTTTAGCGATTTTTGAGTCCTTCAGAATTCTTTTTTTCCACATTAAGGCAACTTCTGTTTCTTTCTCATACTGGTAGCTGAAATCACAGGGCAAGGGAGCTGGTGCGGAAGATCTCATTATGCTGGACATTTATGCTATTGAAGAGCTCAGGGAGAAGGGTCTGGAAGCAACAGATGATTCCCCGAAGTATAATTACCATTCGGATTCCAGTGGGAGCTATGGTATGTTACTCTGCTTACTGTGCTTACCTCGGGTAGCTTTTGAGAGGGGTCTCCATCCAGATTAGGAACCGAGGATATCTATTGTGGCCTCTCCTGTCATGCTGTGTAGCCCTGCTCTGTGATTTTATGCTAGAGTCCCTTGGTGATTAATTTTCTCTTTATTTTGGAATAATTATAGATTCATAGGGAGTTGTGGAAACATTTACAGGGACAGTCCTTGTCCCCTGTACCCAGTTTCCTCTAATTGTAACACCCTGCAGAAAACCAGGAAATGGCCACTGATACAGCCTTTAGTGGCTGTTGAATTTTGCATCAGGACAGTGGCATTTTAAAGTTACGAAATCAAAAGAAATAAACAGGTAATACATAGTTCCTCTTTTTTGCTCCAGCAGAGATACCTAAATGTATCCAGGCAAGCCCACAAAATGAATACATTTTTTGTGAATTGACCTTGGGAGTAGGGGATTTATTACTACTCCTAAATACTTACCAGACTTGCTAGATTTCTGCTCAGTAGCTCAGAGTTAGAGTGACCAGAACTATCAAAGTTTTACCTGGGAACTCCTCAGTCCCAGTTACCTATTCCCTGTGACAGTGGGTCACCCTACTGGGTGTTACATTCCCTGGTGTGAAGCCCTTTTGTGGAGTCTAATGGACTTGCTTGTAAAATAAAATTAGACACTTAGGACCTAAGGAGAGCTTGAGAAATAGAATCGAGCAAAAGCCAGCTAAGAGCATGTGAATGAAGTCATTGACCCTGTTTTCCCCTTTCTGTGCAGCATTTGAGAGTGCAGTGGCTACAGTGATGGCTCTGCGCAGGGATAAGATGTTCGTGGAAGAAGTGTCCACGGGCCAGGAGTGTGGAGTGGTGTTGGACAAGACCTGTTTCTATGCTGAGCAAGGAGGGCAGATCTATGATGAAGGCTACCTGGTGAAGGTTGAGGACAGCGGCGAAGACGTGAGCAAACAGTTCTTCCTTGTCAGCCAGGAAGGGGAATCCAACCGAGGGCTGGGCCTGGACGCAGTGTTGCTTTTCTGGCTCCTCATAATCCTGGCATTGCGGAGCAGACATGACCAGTCTTTGAGTTGCAGTCCGTTGTCAGTGTCTCTGAAGCTGAGGCAGGTGCCTCTCGTACCACTGACTTCATTGCCATTAGGTCCCCTCTTAGCAGGATCCCTGCAGTTAGGCTGCTTGGTTGATCCTGGGTCCTCCCAGCTTTCCTCATGAATAAGAAGAGGGCAGACATCTTGCAGAAACCTTGGCCTCTAGCTCTGCCAGTGCAGACTCTGTGATCTTGGACGAGTTTCCTAGTCTCATGGGCTTGACGTTCCTTATGATGGCTTTAAATTCCCTAAGATGCTCCTAAAGGGAACATCTATGTATCTGTGAATATATATGCATATATATGCACATATATAAAGTGGTCTGTATATTTAAATGGTAAATATAGGTATTGTTAAACCTTAAAAACAAAACCATTATTTTACCAGGAAAAGTGAGTTTATTGGGGAATAGCAGAGAATGGCGACTTGGGACATGCAAGCTGTGGCAAAACCATAGGCAAGTCCAACAAACAAAGAAGAGGAACTGATATTTTATAGACAAGAAGGAGGAAGAAGTTGGGAGCGGTTGTTTAAAGGAAAGTCCATGAGAGAAAATCACGAATTTGGCGTGTTGATGGTTTCTCACTGGCAGAGTTACAGGGGTAGTTGATTTCTTGCAGGAGATGCAATGTGCATCTTCCCTTGTTAGGGCCTGTAATTGATGGTTCTTTCCTGTTGAGGATTCCCAGTTGGGTCTGTAATTGACAGTTCTTTCTGAAATTGATTACTGCTCCTGATCCTAGCTCCCTGGCTCCACTTTAATGAGGTTTCTCCTTACTAGTTTTTGGTGTATAATAGTGCACGTGTATATGTACAATAAGTACAACGGTATTAACGGTGCAACATGTGTATAATGGTATATACACACTAGTAAGGAGGGTCTTAGAGAATGTGTGTGTAGGATGTACTATATATAAAAATATATAAGATTTGGATTTATTTACTTACTGGTCTCCTGGACTCCTTTTAGAAAACAGAGTTTACAGTGAAGAATGCTCAGGTGCGAGGAGGGTACGTGCTGCACATCGGGACCATCTACGGCAGCCTGAGAGTGGGGGACCAGGTCCGGCTGTTTATTGATGAGGTGAGTTGTGTTATGCTAGTTGGCACTAGACCTGATTAGTAATCCTGTTCCTTTTTTTTTTTTTTTTTTAATTTAAATTTCAGCTTTATTGAGGTACAGTTGACATATAACATTCTAAGATATTAAAGTGTACATCATGGTGATTTGATACACATTATGAAAAGTATTCATCTCCTTTGGCTTTAAATTGGTCTATCATTGTTACTCCTAAGTGAAATTGTAAGTAGATTATTATAAATCGGGTGCAGAAGTATATTTTATGACGGGTGCAGCAGCAAGTTATTAAATGTGTATGTTCCCAAGTCAGGTGACAGTGATTTTTATTTTATTTATTTCTTATTTTAGAGACAGAGAGAGCAGTGTGAGCAGGAGAGATGGACAGACGGGGAGAGAGAATCTCAAGCGGCCTCCATGCTCAGTGTAGAGCCCATTGTGGAGCTTGATCCCATGACCTGAGGATCATGATCTGAGCTGAAATCAAGAGTCAGATGCTCAGTTGAATCACCCAGGCACCCCTGATTTTATTTATTTTAATTTTATATATTTATTTTAAGTAACCTCTGTACCCAGCGTGGGGCTTGAACTCCCAACTCTGAGATCAAAAGTCAAATGCTCTTCTGACTGAGCCAGCCAGGCACCCCAGATGACAGTGATATTAGTTGAGACTTACGGACTTGTTTCATGGATTGCCTTTCTCCAGATTAACCTCAAATATTTCTTCAGGATCCTGAAATTCTGTATTAATTAGGAAATAGGTTTTGTTTGTGTGACAGAGCTCCAAAATAACAGTAGATTAAAACAAGATAGAAATGTGTTTCTCACCTCAAAGTCCAAGCTGATATAGAGGCTCCGCCCCACAAAATCATAGAGCCCAGCTATTCCTTGCTTGTTTGTCTATCATCATTACTGGGATGTTGCTCTTGATTTCATAGTCCAAGAAGGTAGCCATCAGATCCATTTCTAGGCTAGGAGTGGGCAAACTTTTTGTGTAAGGTTCCAGATAGTAAGTAATTTTGGTTTTGTGAGCCATATGGTCTCAATCACAACTATATACTTACGATATTGTAGCATAAGAGCACCATAGACAATATGTAACCACATGGGAGTGGCTGTGTTCCAGTAAACCTATTTGTAAAAATGAACAACAGGCTAGATTTGGCCCACAGGCCGTAATTTACCAACTCTTGTTCTAGACAGTGGGAAAGAGCAAGGGGAGGGCATGTTCCTTCCCTTTAAGGGTGTGCATCATACCTGCTTACAACCCACTGACCGGAATTTATTCATATGGCCACAGTTAACTGCAAGGGAGTTTGGGAAATGTAGCTCTTATTCTGGGCAGCCATGTGTCCATCTAAAAATGCGAGTAGTCGGGAAGGAGAGAGCAGGTATGACTAGCACACCTCTCCACCAGCTGCCTCTGCCCTTCACAGCCCCGACGGAGGCCCATCATGAGCAACCACACAGCTACTCACATCCTGAACTTCGCCCTGCGCTCTGTGCTCGGGGAAGCTGACCAGAGAGGCTCCCTGGTTGCTCCTGACCGCCTTCGGTTTGACTTCACTGCCAAAGGAGCCATGTCCACCCAGCAGATCAAGGAGGCTGAAGAGATTGCTAACGGGATGATTGAGGCAGCCAAGGTAGGTGTGTGTAAGCTCTTGGGTCATGAGCCTTGCTTCTTCCCTCACTTTCCCTCCGTGGAACCTTCTCAGCAGTACAGATGCCCTTCCTCTATTGTACATACCCTGCCAAGCATGCACATTTGTTTGAAGCAGTGATTGTCAGCCACACTGGGTGTAGGGGCAGTAGTGGTATCCTGCAGAGCAGCCTTAGGGCCCCTGGGGAGGGGGCAGAGGGAGGTTTTTGCTCCACCCCCTCCTTGGGACAATCAGAGCTCTTCTGGTTTTGTCTCCTTCTTATGTAGTGCATCCATGTAAGATTTGGTTCACAGTTGAGCAAAATAATTGGAAATTCCCATTTTGATCCCCTTGACTTTACATGTAGTGCCTTGTATCAGCAGGCTCAGGGCATGTGATGGGTAGAGCCAGGATTAGACTCCCAGAATCTTGCCTGCAAGACCACAAGGCCACACTTTCCCTGCCACTGCCTGCTGCACCTCCAGAGAAGATCTTTTCCCAGCTTTTTTCTGTCTTCTTTCCATGGCAGCCTGTCTACACCCAGGATTGTCCCCTGGCAGCAGCTAAAGCCATCCAGGGCCTGCGGGCTGTGTTTGATGAAACCTATCCTGACCCTGTGCGAGTCGTCTCCATTGGGGTCCCAGTGTCCGAGCTGTTGGATGACCCCTCTGGTCCTGCTGGCTCACTCACTTCTGTTGAGTTCTGTGGGGGAACGTGAGTACATCAGGGGGAGCAGTGGATGGACTCACTTTTGGTTAATTTGGTGCTACCCTTGGAGGATGTGGGTAATAGGCTAGACCCACTCTTATTTTTCTAAGGTTGGCATGAAGTTCTCAGAAATGTACTTGCCAAACAGCACTCCCAAGAACCTTAGTGTCTTGTGCCCCTGTCAAACCCCTTGGTGTCTGATGTTGACATTTGCTGGGTTTGTGATGAAATGTTCTTCCTAGGCTGGGGAAAAGCATAATCTTAACACTTATAGTTGCTTGCTCTTGTGTCCTGGGATGATCCTGACAATGCGGCCTATGAATTCAGGATTCAGGAAGGCCATGGAGCGGTCACTACGTTCCCCAGCTGGTCCTAGCTCTTCTCCACTGCTGGGCCTTCACTTAGCTTCCTTGGCCAGCTTGAGCAGCATCTGGGGGTTAACCCCATTGTGTCAGGGCCCCTGAGTCAGGCTCTGCTCAGCTCAGCCAACCCAGCTCAGGTTGGCTTGGGAGAGCCACTTGTTTGTTCCAACTTGCAGTCCTCTGTAGCCCTTGGGGTCATTTTGGGATGGTGTGGTGGCCTGGGAAGCTCCTGCTTGCACGGGAATCTTGTCCAGAAGAACATTCTTAAGGTCATGATGGAGCCCATCCCGGGCCTCCTGCTAGCCTCAGGCAGGTAGGGAACAGGTGAGCGTATGGAGGAAGGGATAGGGATTTGGGGCACCACATTCCTGGCCCTCCTCTGCCCAGCTGAATCAGGCTTTCAGATGAGTCCCAGTCTGCTTTAATGCCTCCTTAGATATTCTTTGGAGCACAGAAAACTGCATGCAAAGTCTTTATACCACTCTCTCAGAATGACTGAAAGTTCATGAGCTCAGAGTTTGAAGTTCTCTGAGCAATTGGGGAATAAAACCTATTTACGGCGGGGTGGGGGGAGGGTGGCACCTGGATGGCTCAGTCGGTTAAGCGTCCGGCTTCGGCTCAGGTCATGATATCATGGTTTGTGAGTTCAAGCCCTGCATAGGGCTCTGTGCTGACAGCTCAGAGCCTGGAGCTGCTTCAGATTCTGTGTCTCCCTCTCTCTCTGTCCCTCCCTGCCTCGTGTTCTCTCTCTTTCAAAAATAAATAAACATTTAAAAAAAATTAAAACCCCCAAACCTATTTACAGGGTTGTGGTGAGATTTTAAAGGTAATCCTCCAATATTCTCAGCTAGTGGCAGGGATAGAAGAATATAGTTTATGTTCCAAAGAGGACCAAAAATAATGAATGTAGAGCCTGCCAGCAGTAGCATTGTGTTGGGTGTTAGGGATTACAAAGCACTTTTGTTTGATTTCCTTTGATTTTCATTGTAGTCCTCTGAGGGAGAATTATCCCCCATTTTACTTAATGTATTTTTAAAAAAATGTTTATTTATTTTTGAGAGAGAAAGAGCACAAGCAGGGGAAGAGCAGAGAGAGAGGAAGACAGGACTTGAAGCGGGCTCTGTGCGGACAGCAGAGAGCCCAGTGTGGGGCTTGAACTCACGAACTGTGAGATCATGACCTGAGCTGAAGTTGGGACGTTTAACCGACTGAGCCACCCAGGAGCCCCAGATTATCCCCATTTTATACATGAGAAAACTGAAGCTCAGAAAGGTGGTGTTTTGCTCAGTGTCGGAGTGCTCTTAGCCCCAGACTTTCCTGGGCTTCCTGTCTGAGCCATACCCTGAAGTCAACTTGAAGGGCCTCTTCCCACTCTCCCCTCGAGGGAGGTTCCCTGGGACCTCAAAGACCTCAGGTCCTCACCAAGGGCAGATGTGGTAAGGACCGGGGTGCATGGGCTTTCTTGTCACCACGGACTTTATGTTCTGCCATTCAGGCACCTGCAGAATTCGAGTCACGCGGGAGCTTTTGTGATTGTGAGTGAAGAAGCTATTGCCAAGGGCATCCGGAGGATTGTTGCTGTCACAGGTGCGGAAGCCCAGAAGGTGAGCACATCAGGCTGGTTCGTGGCTTATACGAACAAGGTAGGAAGAGCCCAGTCTGTGAATTAGGTAGCTGGTTTTGTAGCTGCTGCATTCAGAATTGGAAGTACAATGCTACCCCCCAAATGTCCTCTGGTTACTCCTATCTGGCAGAAGACAGCCACCACCACACGAGACTTCCTAGCTATGTTGTGTTTGATCTTTAAAAATATATGTAAATTCTGCTATTTGCTCCATAGCATATCTGTGTCTAGAAGGGTAAACCATGATTTTGCTGTGGCTTCCAGTGCCCCCAGCCACTTCCTGCCATCTCCCTAAGGGTCCGTGCCTAGTTTGAGATGCACTGTGTACGGGGATAGTGGCCCTGGGGGTGGGGCTGTAGCTGGTGCCTGATGTGTGCTGAAGCTTGAGGACTGATCATTTCATTGGGGTGAGAAGGCCTCCTAACTCAGGAGTTCTTGTTTATCTCCTGAGCCTGAGTTAGTGCAGCCTTTCTGCTGGTCAGACCGGTGAGGAGGGTGCTCTTTTCTGGGGTACAAGGCTGCCAACACATGCTCCTTGGAGGACAAGAAACTTCTGGTGTCCTGGGGATGTGATGTTCCATAGCCTGCCATCAGTTGCCACAGTTGTTTCCAGACAAGAGTGAAGCTGAAAGTTACCTGACTGGGAGTTTACAACTCTGATTGTCTCTGTGCAGGCCCTCAGGAAGGCGGAGAGCTTGAAGAAATCTCTCTCTGTCATGGAGGCCAAAGTGAAGGCCCAGACTGCGCCAAATAAGGATGTGCAGAGGGAGATCGCTGACCTTGGTGAGGTAGGTGCGGCCTCCCTCCTCAGGCCCTGCTCAGTGCCAAGTGCTAGGCCAGATAAATCACACACTCCCTGAAGAATTCTCAGATCCTGGTTCCCAGTGGCCCTTGAACTGACTGCTGTTATCTGGCAGCCTTGCAAAGGGGACTCCGTGGATCCTGGTCTGTGGACCCCTGGCATCTGCTTGCTGCCCCCATTGCCAATGGCAGAGCCTGTTCCAAGCATGAGTGGGCAGCAGTGTTGAGGGAGTTGGGGGAGTGGGTACCCACTATTTCCAGGTCTCCTCATGTCTGTTAATAGGTGGGGGCTTCCTGTGAGCCCATTACAGGCTGTATTCACTGCTTGGTAGGGACCAGCGCTTATAGGGGGTCCCAGCCCTCCTTATCTGCCTCTTTCTCTCTTGCCCTACTTGTTACATCTGCCGTAGTTGCTCATAAAGTGACCTGGTCTTAAGGCCAGTGGATACCTTTTTGTTTTTTGTTTTCACTCTCCTCCTAGATAGTAGTCAGGGAAGACTTTCCTAGATAGTAGTCAGGGAAGACTTTGGTGTTGAAAGACAGAAGGGTGGGATGGACTTGGGCCTCACATCCTAGTGGTCCAGGTCCCAGTGGTGTTCTGGTTCTCGTTGCAGGCCCTGGCCACCGTAGTCATCCCCCAGTGGCAGAAGGACGAATTCCGGGAGAATCTCAAATCCCTGAAGAAGATCATGGATGACCTGGACCGGGCTAGCAAAGCCGATGTCCAGAAGCGAGTGAGTCCCACAGTGCTGGTGGCTGAAGGGAGCCGGGAGGATTCACCCAGCAAAGACTGTGCAGACCGCTGTCTGGGCCTTTGACCTCAGGCCTCTCTTCTGGACTTCCTTGCAGGTGTTGGAGAAGACAAAGCAGCTCATTGACAGCAACCCCAACCAACCCCTTGTCATCTTGGAGATGGAGAACGGCGCCTCAGCCAAGGCAACGCAGGGGCTGGGACTGCACGTGCTGCCCTGTGCCTGTCCACTACTTGTCTCTTCTTGGGGCCTCAGCCCTCTGGTGGCTGGAGTCTGAGCTTTGTGGCTCTGAGTGGAGTGGTTGCCTGACAGCCTGCTCTCTGGGATTGAGGTTAGGCTGAGCCATGGAGAGACCTGGTGGCTGTGGAGCTACAGCTCCTGAGATGGAAGGCAAACCTCAGAGCCGGAGATGTGGGCAGGGCCTTGTTCTTGGGGCCTTCTCCGTGAGTCTCCCGGGACTAGCACCTGCTCTTAGAGGGGGTAGCAGTCGGGGGTGCTCTGAAAACTGATCTCCACAGGCTCGCTGCCCTGTGGAGAGCGTGGCTCCCCTTCCCGAGGCCACGGCCTGACAGCCGGTTTCCCCACAGGCCCTGAATGAAGCCTTGAAGCTCTTCAAGACACATTCCCCTCAGACATCTGCCATGCTCTTCACGGTGGATAATGAAGCTGGCAAGATCACGTGCTTGTGTCAAGTCCCCCAGGTCAGCACACCCTGCAGCCCTGTGCTGTTTGTCGTGGTATTGGTAGCTTTTCTGAGGAAGCTTGCTTCTTAGAGTTGTTTGCCAAGACCCTTGTGTGTGGCTGCAACCAGTTAGAAAAGGCCATTCTCCTGGCCACCTGTTTGTCACCTCCTCCAGCACTGCTACCCTCAGGCCTTGTCCTAGGGGCTGTGTGTAACTGTGCTGATACCCGGCTTTGCGCTCTGCGTGCCTCACCCTGGCTGCGGGCTGGTCTCTATCGGTAGCAGCACCCAGGCAGGTGGGAGTGGGTGTCTGTGGCTCCCCCATCCTTTTTATTTTTGTCCCTTCTCCATGTCTCCCTCAGTCTCATCCTCTGTCCTGACTCCCACTTTTCCTTTTTGTCTTCCAGAATGCGGCCAACAGGGGCCTGAAAGCCAGTGAGTGGGTACAGCAGGTGTCAGGCCTGATGGATGGCAAAGGTGGTGGCAAAGATGTGTCTGCTCAGGCCACAGGCAAGAATGTGGGCTGCCTGCAGGAGGCATTGCAACTGGCCACTTCCTTTGCCCAGCTCCGCCTGGGAGATGTGAAGAACTGAGTGGTAGGGGCAGCTTCCACTGGGAAGCATCCTTCCCTCACCCGATGCATCCGTCCAGCCAACTCTCCATCTGCCACGAGGACATGTGAATCTGCCCTCCTAACCCAGCACTAACTGGAACTCACCTGGGAGCTGGCCCGTGACTCAGTGCCCACGTTAGGTTTCTCCCCTGAGCCCTACACACCAGCGCCATCTGTGTAAAACCACTACCCCAGGATTGCTATTTATCACTGTCATGCTCGTGTCTGTAGATAGAGTTCTTTGTAGGCCTGAGGTTGTGGGTCTACAGGGAGGAATCATTTTTGCTGCAGAGAATAAAAGGACCATGTGCAATACTTGATGATGCCATGTGATCTCTTAACCCCCACCTTCCCCTGTGTAACAGCCTGTGGCTCCTTGGGTATCTATCGAATAAATGCTGTGCCTCCACCTGGCTTCTGGTTGTGGTCCTCACCAAGTCCAGCTCCAGACCCCTGAAATTTGGGAATGGCCCAAATTTGGGATTACCTGAAGACACTTGTGGAGGTGGCCCATAGAACGTGGGGCTGGAGGGTGAGATGGAGAAAGGCATTAGTCATTCAGTAGAAGATGGGCCATGGGGTTACTGGAAGCAGTTCATAGGAGAAGCTCTCCATTTCCTAGGCCTGTGTCCCTCCCTTTTGATGTTGAGTCGTTGGGTGTGAGATCAGAGGTGTTCTCCAGTACAGGAGGTATTTAGGGTACGTCACTTGCCTACCACCACCTCTTTGACCCATCATTCTTGGTTTCCTGACCCAAAGGTATACAGTGAGGATTGGGACCTGCCCTGGTCCTGAATCTCTTCACTCAGGTCTGAGGATAGCTGGGTTTGGAAAGTGTGCCAGGAAGGTTATGGGTACTGCTTGCTTGTGCTGGCTCTGGCTTTCACGTCCCTGGGGTACAAGAGGTGGCCCTGGTCCCCAGGTTCACTCTCAGTCCTGCTGGTGCAGGAGAAGGAGGAAAGCAGGCCTATGCTGGGAGAAGCAGCAGAAGCTAGCTGTCACAGCCTGGGGGCAAGAAGCTGTCCTAGCCTGGAGTGTGCCAGAAGCACACAGCAGGAGGTTGCAGAGGACCCCTAGGGATACAAAGTGTTTACACAAACCAGTGCAGGAGAGGCTGTTCCATTCATCAACAAGCATTACTCCAGGTAGGGTACTGAAGGTGGCAGGAATGACCAAGACAAAAGAGAAGAATCATTTTGGGGCAAGGCAGTGGGGAATATGTGTGAGATAGTCACACAAATAAGCACAAAATTAAAATAACTATGACTTTCACAAGTGAAAGGACAAAGACCTATGCCCTGGGATTGCTCTGGCCCTAGAGGCTAGAGGTCAGCCAGGCCGGCCCAGGTCTCACTTCTGCAGGCCTGCCCCGTCGCGCCATCTATTCATCCATTCACCCCTCAAGATCCACGTGTCCTTGCTGCGGTCCCAGGGCATTGCTCCGCTCGCTATTCTCCCTCCAGGACGGCAGGGGGCGGTGCCGCGTCACCCGCCGCTATCCCGACAGACCCCGCGCGGGCGCGCGCCTTTAAGCGGGCGGAAGAGCCCTCGCGCCAGCCCAGGTCGGCGGGCGGAAGCGGCTCGCGCTCCAGGCACCGCCATGCCTGGGGACCACCGCCGCATCCGAGGGCCCGAGGAGTCGCAGCCGCCGCAGCTGTACGCGGCCGATGACGAGGAGGCGCCAGCAGCCCGCGACCCGACGCGGCTGCGGCCCGTGTATGCGCGCGCCGGGCTGCTGAGCCAGGCCAAGGGCTCGGCCTATCTGGAGGCGGGAGGCACCAAGGTGCTGTGCGCCGTGTCCGGCCCGCGCCAGGCCGAGGGCGGCGACCGCGGCGGCGGCCCGGCCGGGGCGGGCGGCGAGGCCCCGGCCGCGTTGCGCGGCCGCCTGCTTTGCGACTTCCGCCGCGCGCCCTTCGCCGGCCGCCGGCGCCGCGCGCCCCCGGGCGGCGGGGAGGAGCGAGAGCTGGCGCTGGCCCTGCAGGAGGCGCTGGAGCCGGCCGTGCGCCTGGGCCGCTACCCGCGCGCGCAGCTGGAGGTGTCAGCGCTGCTGCTGGAGGACGGTGGCTCGGCGCTGGCCGCCGCGCTCACGGCCGCCGCGCTCGCCCTGGCCGACGCGGGGGTCGAGATGTACGACCTGGTGGTGGGCTGCGGCCTGAGCCGCACGCCGGAGCCGGCGCCCACCTGGCTACTGGACCCCACGCGACTGGAGGAGGAGCACGCCGCCGCCGGCCTCACCGTGGCGCTCATGCCCGTGCTCAACCAGGTGGCCGGGCTGCTGGGCAGCGGGGAGGGCGGCCCGACCGAGAGCTGGGCCGAGGCAGTGCGTCTGGGCCTCGAGGGCTGCCAGCGGCTCTATCCCGTACTGCAGCAGTGCTTGGTGCGGGCTGCCCGGCGGAGGAGCGCCGCCGCGCCGTCCTGAACCAGAAGCCTGAGCCACGACGGACGCCAAGGACCGAGCTGCCGCCGTCCCCTAAAGGACCTGTGCCGACAGCTTCCAGATTGCACCGAGCTGAGAACTCCGAGGCCAGAAAGGATCTGAGGAGGCGTGCACAGAACTGATGGCACTGGACAGCTGTGTTGCAACGATTTCATTAAAGAAACGTTTCTACTTGAGCCGGTGCTTCCCAGCTCCGACCAATTAGAGGAAACGGGAATGCGGCCTCACTCCCACGTTGAAAAAGACTTCAGCTGGACTGGCCTGGAAAACGGGGCTTGGAGCTCTTGTCTTGTCAGGGATGGACCCTATGCAGGCCAGCTAGTGACTCCCTTTTATAGAATTGGCCTGCTCTTGAGAGAATGGACAGGGGGCTGTGCCCTGTCATTTATATCTGAGCTAAAACAAACTCCTTTATATCTGAAAAAGTCTTTTGTTGTGCTTCTTGTCAGTGGCGGACTTAACGGAGCAAGGCTCTTCTGAGCATGTAATGTGGTCTTGGGCCCCTGGTGTCAAGGGCTTGGGACAGCATTGTCATAAAGGTGTCCTGTTCCTTAGAGCAACATAAGCAGAAGAGACCGGCTGAAGGTGAAGGAGGTGCTGGGGTTGGTGTGGGGAAATGTGCTTTGAAGAAGGAGAGGCTGCCCCTTTGAGCACCATAGCGGCCGCTGCCAAGGTGTGGCACGAGTAGGGAGGGTTGTGTGGCCCCAGGAGCACTCTGGGTGCACTCTCTGGCCTCTGGTTTGGTGCTGGGCAAGACCAAAGCTCAAGGGTGGGTAGCAGAAAGGGGTTTGGCTCTGGGTGGAAGCCAGATTCCACCTTTCCTTGGCCATGGGCAGAGCAGCACAGCCGGAGGCCTCCTGCACTGCTGGTAAGAAGTAGGGGTCCAGGCTGGCTTTGTTATCGTCTAGTCTTGGCTCCTGGGAGATGGCGGATAAACTGCCAGGAGTAAGAGCTTCTGGATGTTGGGAGACCAGATGCAGCCTGGCCATTATTCCATATGGCAGAGCTGGCCTAGCTGAGTGACCACAAGAGTGGCATCTTCCCTGTGTGGCTCCTGTGCCCTGGCTTGGTAGGAGCTTCTGAACGTGCGTGTGTCCGGGGCTTGCTCAGCTTCTCCTGGAAGGCCTGACCTAAGGCAGCCCAAGGACCAGAATGAAGCTTGGAGACCATA
The DNA here is from genome assembly GCF_018350195.1 of Panthera tigris. Taxonomy (NCBI): domain Eukaryota; kingdom Metazoa; phylum Chordata; class Mammalia; order Carnivora; family Felidae; genus Panthera; species Panthera tigris. Next base: position 48,608,619 of record NC_056674.1, read on the forward strand.
CCAAGAACCCCTGACCAGGGAAAAATACAAATTTTATTTTTCCCCTTTGACATTACAGCATTTCCAGAGCAGGTCTGAAATACACAGTGTCAAGCGAGAGACAAGATAGAAACAGGACATAAAAATGATACCCCTATTCTGAATGAGGGCTTCATAGGGTGGGTGGGCAGTCTGGAACCAAAGGTGGGTTATGTGGGACACACACCGAGGAGCTTAAAGACCGGAAGGGGACTGTAGAACTTGAGTGGATCTTCCTGTGCATCACTGGAACTGGGAAAGCGGGGCTGGTGGCTGAGGATGCTCCACACTTGGAACTGGCAGGACCTGGAGAGGAGGGAAAAGCAGCCAAAGCGGTGCTTGCAGTCAGAGGGGCTGAGGCGCTCCCAAGGCAGGGGCCTGTTCAACTGCCCCTTGCAAGACTGGGCCTCAGCCTCATGAGGATGGCGAGCATGTGCTAGGCAGTTGCAGGCCTCCCTCTCAGCCCCCCACTGTCTGGAAGCTTGGCCTCCAAAGCAAAAGCCACCATTATGGAGAGGCTTCCACTTCATTGTCCTCATTCCAAAACGGGTGCCTCTGGTTGCACAGGTGCCACCAGGAGGCCTTCCAAAAATCATACGAGGCAAGGAAGGAAGCCTGGGAAGGAGCCGGGAGGGGTTCCACTCTTCTACTGACTGCCCTCCTGGTCTGATGCATGATTCTTCACCTGTAGAAAGACAGAAGCAGGACTCTGGCCAGGAGGACTGAGAGCCATGGGGTGTCTGGGAAAGGGAGGTCTGTCTGCCAACATCTCCCCTCACCCCCACATCTCTTTCTGGGCAGCTTGGGCAGCTCAGCGCTCCTCGAGATTCTTCTAGAGGCCTGGGAACCCAGAACCCCTAGACAAAACAAACATTCCCTTCCTCTAGCCCAGTCTTTCCCCAGATGTGACTCAGGCCTGGGCAATAGTAATGGCCCTCCAGAGCCCAGCAGTTGGAGGGGCAAAGCTGGACAGGTGGAGGAAGGGAAGTTCATTACTGCCAGCCCCTCCACCGGCATCCTGGGCCCTGTTGAGATGGCCCAAACAAACCCAGGGCTCGGCCTATCTCAGGGACTACCAATAAGGGAGGAGGATATGGTAGGTCAGGGAACATTTGGGCCCTTTGATGTTGCACAAAGGGCTCTTATCAGACTCAGGGTGGATGTTCTCCATCCGGGAAGGTCCATGTGCCACAGCTTCCCCGGGGAGCACGGTACAATATAAGATGTGGGGGCAGGGAAAAGGCAGAAATCGGTTTTAACAAGCTTGCCAGGTGGTTCTCAGTCAAGGGGTGTGGGGCCCTGAGGCACAGCTGTGATGTCTGTGGTGCTCAAAGCCCGCCTCCCGGCTTCCTGGAGAAGATGGTGTTTCAGCCCAGAACTGGCCCAGCTGTCTGGCTGTGGCCCCTAGTCCAGCTGAGCTCATCAAGCCCGAGTTGAGAGGGGGAGACAACGCAGTGCAGGGCCCATGTTCTGGGCCTTGCCTGCGGTAGAAGTCCTATGTCTCCCCTCAACCACCACTGTGGGCTCCCGCACAAACCCGAGTCTCTCCCTTGTTCACAGGGAGGCCACAAGGACTCAAACGCAGGGAGGGTGAGGATGAGGGGAGGTGCCGGGCCACTCACTGCCTCCTCTGGGTCTGTGCTGTCCTCGGGGCTGTCTGCTTCTGGATGGGGCCTCTGGCCCCTGGACTCCTGCTTGGCTTCAGTGTTTCTGCATGAGGACCTCTTACTCACGAGGGCCCATTTTTCTTCACTGGCCTCTGACCCTGTTCAGGGACAGTCGCCAGTTAGTGGCCAGGTTTGGAGGTCCCGGCTGATCTCAGAGAGGCTGCTTGGTGCCCGGCACCGATCTAGGGTGCCTAGGGCTTGAGATGACAAGATGGGGGTGGACTGGGACACTGCTCTGCCCCCAGACAGCTGCTGAGTGGTGGGAAGGTCCTAGAACAACCTTGAAGCCATAGGGTCTTCAGCCATGGGGACAACCAGACCCTGGGGAGGGCAGGAAGGAGCCCTGCAGATGGAAAGCAGGACGCCAGGTGCCATGCCCCCTGGCACCTTCAGCAGTGGGCAAAGCTGGAGCTCACTTGGAGTGCAGGCTGGGCCCCCAGTTGGAGGTGCTTGACCCAGAAGCTGGTCCCTCTGCTGGTCCATGCGCTCCAGAGTCTCCAACAGACGGTCCACCTGGGCTTTGATCTGGCTTAGCTCCCCCCTGATGGAGTGCAGCTCCTCGGTCTGGACTGTGTGGAGAGCGGCCGGAGCTGGTGTCCCACGGGCCCAGGAGGCAGAGGGCAGGGCTGTCCATGCTCCCGGGCCTGCCCTCACTGCCGAGGTCCTCCCAGCTCTTTCCTAGCCCTGTAGGTGAAGGCTCTGCCCCTTCACTCACGCTTTATTTGCTCTTGGGGCAGGTGGCTCTTCCTGGGGCCCTTGTGGGGACTGCAGCTGCTCTTGATCCCCATGCCCACCTGGGTCCTCCGGATCTTGACAGGCACGCGGTTAATGAGTGGAGGGATTCTTTGGCATTCATACACGCTACTGGGATAGGATAGAGAGGGAGTCAGGCCAACCAGCCCCACCTGTTTACCCAGAGGACCAAGGGGGCAAGACCCACCTACCGGTAGGGGACATCTTCCCTGTACAGCTTGTAGTCCAGGTCATAGTTACTGCTGCTGCAACAGAGACAAATGGGGAAGGGGTCATTCTTCATGGCCAGAGTCCTTTCCCAGACCCATTTAACTTGAAGAAACTGAGGTGTGCAACTTTTCCTTAGAATCCCAGAATTCTCCATTGGAAGAGGCCTTAGGGACTTGACCAAGGCCACTTTGAGAGAACACAGCAAACCAGCTTCCCCATGTCTGGCCTCTAATAAGGGGTATCTGTCAGGTGGCCCCGGTGGGCAGGAGGGGTCAATCGCCTGCAGCCTTCTGGCCGGCCAGATCAGGGCTCTCCAAAAGTTCCTCTGCCTGACCCAGGAACAGCTGATGTTCTGAATCTTAGTCTGGCAAAGGATGAAAGGAAAGAGTTAAGTCAGGGCCCAAAGCCACAGTGGGGGTGTGAGAGCCCTTAATCCTTGGTTGGGATTGCCAGGATGTGGCCCAGCACTGACTGGCAGGGCCAGCCAGGCAGGATTAAGGCTGTGGCCAGGCCGCCTTCCTCTTTGCTCCAGTCCTTGGGAGAGAGCAGGAGTCTGGAAAGTCCCAGACTCTCGCTGCCCGGCCTCTCCCCCTTCTCTCATGTACCATGCATCTCCAGGCAGGGAATTGGTGCCTAGGAGGGATGTGGAGATGGGTGCAAAGAGAATTAAGCACCTGCCTGGGCAGGGAGGCTCTGTGGGGACACAGCTACAGGAGCTTCGGGTGCCATCTGCACCCGGGGCTGGAACGGGGGATAAGGATCAGGGGAGGGGATGCACGCGGCGGCAATACAGCTTCTAAAACAACTTTCTGGTGCTGTGCGTCCCCAGCTCAGGCCCAGCCCACGAGGGGCGAGGCCTGTAAGGCTACTGGGTCATAATGGAGGACGTTGGGGGCGAGGGGAGGGAGTTCCCCTTCATCCTGAGACGCCCCACAGGCCGGTGAGTGAAATTTCCGGCCATCCTCGCCTCCGCTTTCTGGCTTCAGGAGGTCTGGACGGGCGGCCTGGACACACAGCAGGGATGCCGATTGCTGATTCCGGTGGTGGGAGGATCATCCTTGGAGAAAGGAGAAAGTGACAGCGGCGCGCCAGGAGGGCGCGTGCGCAGCCCCGGGGGGTCCGGCTAGAGGTGGGTGGGGGTCCCGCGCCCAGCGCTGCCTCCGGAGGGCTTGGAACCAGCCAGCGGGAGGGCTTGGGGGCTTGGGGACTTGGGGGCTTGGGGGCTAGGATGCTAGGACAGAACTGAAGCTGATGCGTCTCCGCCGGGCGCCACTGCTCAGGGAAAATTCTCTCTTCTGGATCCTTTTGGATTGGCTGGAGAGCTCCGCCCCCTCAGACCGGACGGAAGCGTTGACGAACAGACACGGTGCTGAAGCCTGTGGCTGACCACCTGAGTCTCCGCAGCAAATGACTCCTCACAGCAGCATTGGTGGTTCAGTGGTAGAATTCTCGCCTGCCACGCGGGAGGCCCGGGTTCGATTCCCGGCCAATGCAATGGTTTGACTTTTTCCTCCCTTACATTTTTTTTCCTACAACGACTTTTCGACGTAGTCAAAAATGAATGGTGTAGGAATGATATTTCATTGACTGCTTAGCACAGACTGGAGAGCAGCCTGAGTTGAAACACACACAGGATGGGTTTGGGAATTAGATGTTAGGCCACATGCGCCCCACGGTCGTGCTTGCTGCAGTTACGGGGTCCCTCTTGGCCTGAAGGAAGGTGGGCTCTGGTGCCGGCCCTCCTACCCTCATCCCACCCCATGCCACCCCTCAGTCATCAGCCAGGGCTGATGGCAACTGCCCTTGAGTCTTTTCCCCCAAGGGGCAGTGGCCTGGTCACATGGCTTCTCCGTGCTCTGTCCTCTGGTCTGGGTTAATTGCTACAGTCTGCAAGTCCGGGCTTCCCACAAAAGGAGAAATAGAACACCCCTTCAGAACGGTGCTGTGGGCAGAGGTCAAACCACCTGTGTCCTCAGGGCCAAGGGCAGGGGGCGGGGACTTGGGACAATCCTTACACCACAGGCCTTTCCCTACAGGTTGAGAAATTCCATTTGGAGGCTCAGGTCACATGTCCTGGACTTGACGAGTTCTCACGGACAGGTCATCCAGCAGCTCAGCGGCTGCCAGAACCACATCCCCAACCTGTCGTTCCTCTGGGCACCATCCTAAGGCCCAGAGCCACAGTCCCAGCTGCCCACCCACTGCTGCCCTGGACCCAGGAGGCTCCAGTGGCAGCCTCCCACCCCCCATCCCGCAAAATGCTTCATTCTCCCTCCTGGAGTCCCTAGTGGGGATGTGTGACTTAAGGAGGTCACCCCTGCCCCCGGCCTTGAACTCGGGGTCCCCTCTGAATGGAGTCCGAGCCCCTGCCGGACAGCTGCCATTACGCCCCATTGCCCCCCTGTTCCTGCACCTGAACCCTTCAGAAGGCTGGCAGAAGCAGGTCAGAGCAGGCTGGGAAGGTAGTTGGGGAGGACAGGAAATCCGAAGGTGACAAAGCGAAGAACTGAGGCCCTTAGGGGCAATGGGGTTGATTCCCCTGGTCAGTTTGGGGTGTGAAGGAGGCCTCAAAAGTGGCCTCATAAGTGGCCACGGTAAAAAAGCACATGAGAGAACTATGGCAGAGAACCACTTTGCTCCTATCAGACAGTGATAATTACCAAACTCCCAGAATCACATGAGATGCAAGGCAAACCAACACCACATATGCAGTTCTGCTCCACTGAAGAGATGTGAGTTTAAAAAACCGCATTGCCTGTGAGCACACACCTACTCATCAGCCCCAAACAAACGCAGTGCAAAAGCCACCCACGCCGGCACACTCACAGGGTGACACAGACCTTCAGGCTGACGGTGACAGGGAGAGATTTGGCTTAATCTCTCTCAAGGTCAACCTGGAGGTTCAGGGACTTCTCAGATCAGCCCCCAGCCCAACCCCGCCATCTCCTTTCCAGGAAGATGAGGCAAGGAGAAACCCAAAAGAGACTGGAAACTTTGGCCCCAGGGGATTTACACACTGCTGTTCCTAACAGCAAACACCTGCCCCACTGCCTCCTCCACCGCAAGACAGAAACCACCCAAATGCCCGCAGGAGGGCCAGGAGCTGAGTGAGGCCATCACAGATGCCCAGCTGAGGGGACACTCGTTACGCCTGTGAAAAGGGCACGTTAGCTGGCAGAACGTGGCAAGCTCCTTTCTGAAAATGTTTAAAGATTTCTTAACATTATCCTCTTTTTTTTTTAATGTTTATTTTGTTATTGTTGGGAGAGAGAGAGCAAGCATGAGTCGGGGAAGGGCAGAGAGAAAGGGAGACAGAGAATCTGAAGCAGGCTCCATGCTGTCAGCACAGAGCCTGACTTGGGGTCAAATTCACAAACCCTGAGATCAAGACCTGAGCCAAAGTCGGGTGGTTAACCGACTGAGCCGCCCAGGCACCCCTTAACATTTTCTTACACTTCCCAAGTTGGGGCAAGATTTCATCCAGGGAAGTTCCCATTTGCTACTTCCCAAATATCTGTACCTGGAAAAAACCCCCAAGCACCATGAAGGTGGGGATCCCCTGGGAGGACCCATGCCCCCTGGCTCCAGGTGGGAGGAGGGGGCATCCTGCCTCGGTCAGCAGGTGGTGCTGGGTGACATCAGCGATGAGAAGCCTTGGAATGAACGGGTCATCTCCTTCAGTTTATGGACAAAAGCTGAGGCCGAGTGAGAAGGAACCCCCAGGTGCCACAGTGAGTTCCCTGAGCTGGACTCCTGAGGTCCTTGTTCCATCCCAGGGGGACCCAGAGCCCCAGACAAGCCCGCAAGCAGCCCCCCTCCCCTGCGGGCAACCCTGGACAGACTCACCAGGAGATGGCTGTGCCCGGCTGCCTCTTCTGGCCTGGCTGGGTGGGGCCGGGCCTGGGCTCTCCAGCCATGTCTAAATCTGAAGAGAGAAAGAGCAGGGCAGAGCATGAGAGGAGGGAGGGAGGGGTGCAGAGGAAGGGCCCAAGTGCACACGGGCTTCACTCACTTCCAGGCCAGCCCCTCCCTGCTCCTCAGCCCCCAGGCAGTGGGTATGGTCCCCTGAGTGGCCCCGAGACACGGGGCAGCACAGTGGGCAGCCCGGCCTGGCCTCCTTCACACCCCAAACCCACCGTGGCAATCAACCCCATTGCCTGTGCCCTTGGTGGTACCATCAAAAGGCAGGAGGGACGATATCCGTGGTCTTCGTGTCCTCTGGGGAGACACCTAGCCCTGGCCAGAGACAGTTTTCGAGTGTCCTGCTGCCTGTCTGCCTGCCCACTTGCCTGCCTGCTCCCGGCCCACGCACCGCAGCTGCCTGTGGGCTAAGCCCCTGGGTCGGAGATGGCCGAGGTGGCTCTAAGGGAGCAGCAAAGCCAGCAGCTGGCCTGCTCTGGGGAACAAACACCCCACTGCCCTCTGTCGGTGGGGGAGGCAAGATCCCATGTAGGGGAGGGCGGAGATGGGTCTGTGTGCCAGTCACCGCAGATCTTCTAGTTTCTGGGCTCCTCTCCTTTGCTGTTCACCACTGGAGAAAGCAGCTCTTCCACAGTGGGAGAGGGAGGGGACTCCTGCGTACCCTCACCCGGTGCTCAGGGCCTGGCCCTCAGTAAGTGCCACTTGATGTCTGCAGAATGCATGAATGGAAGTCCATGAAATCGGTTCTGGTTTTTTTTGGGGGGGGAGGTTGGATCAGACCCCAGAGTTTCGCTTGTGACTTCAAGGCCCCTCCCCTGAGCCCAACCCCTTTCTTCCTCTGTCTGTGGTCCACTGTGGCTGCCAAGATGGTAACAAATGGGAGCCTTCTCCTTTTCCTGTTCTCAAGACTTCATGCAAGAGCACTTACTCAGCACCTGCTTGCTTGCCGTGGAGACCAGGAGACTGGCTGTAGTGTCCCTGAGGCACTGACGATCCAGACTGAGCGTTTAATTGGGAGGAAGTTGGAATTTATCACCCCCACCTTGGCCTTCCTCTTCCATTCATGGTTCTGATTCATCCACTCAAGGACACATTACCCAAATGTCCATGTACCAAGGTGAACGCCTGTACTTTGTCTCGTCTGGCTTTCTGTGTCTATTCCTTTGGTGTATCTATTTTTTTTAATTTATTTTTGAGAGAGAGAGAGCATGAGCGAGGGAGGGGCAGAGAGAGCCGAAGACGCAGAATCCAAACCAGAATCCAGGCTCCGAGCTGTCAGCTCGGACTCATGAACCGTGAGATCATGACCTGAGGTGAAGTCGGATGCTTAACCGACTGAGCCAACCAGGCACCCAGTGACGTATCTTAATACCCCTGGTCACTTTCACATTTGCAATGTCCACCGGGGACAGAAAATCACACGCGTGTCCACCACACAGGGCAGAGGCACTTAGAAATTCCTGATGTGCCCAAGATAGAAGGCACAGCATTAATATAAATTCATCATTCTCTTTGGGCTAAACATCATCACTATCCCCTAAAAATGAGAATACTGAGTAGGAGGTGATTGCACAGAAATGAGAGAATGTAGAAACCTGCATCATTCTCCTGGGGCCCTGATCATAGGACCCAGCTTTGGGGGAAAAACCATTCAATGGCTACCAGATTGCCAGTGATGAGTCAATTATCGCAAGGGGGCTAGTGGAGTGTTTGGGAAGTTCACCACCTATGGCAAACCATGTCCACATGTGTAATGGGCATCTTCCTGAGCACCTATCACCTGCAGCCCAGAGCAGGTAAGCCTGGTGATGGCTGGCCCCACCCCCATTCGAGGGCTGTATCGTCAAGATTCCCCAGAGAAACAGAACCGATAGGATGTATACACAGAAAGAAAGAGATTTATCATAAGGAATTGGCTGACAAATCTCAAGATTGGCAGTCGGCAAACTGCAGACCCATGAGAGATAATGGCATAGTTCCAGTCCAAAGACCAACAAGTCTGAGACCTAGAAGAGTCAGTTTCAGTTCAAGTCTGAAGGCAGGAAGAAAGAAAACTGATGTCCCAGCTCAATGGCAGTCAGGTAGGAAGAGTTCCCTCTTACTCTTGGGAAGTAAATCTTTTCATTCTATTTAAGCCTTCAACTGATTGTATGAGGCCCACCCACATCCGCTTTACTGCATCAACCCCTTCAAATGTTGATCTCGTCCCAAAACACTCTTAATGGGGTGCCTGGGTGGCTCAGTTGGTTAAGTGTCAGACTCTGGCTCAGGTCATGATCTCGCGGTTTGTGAGGTCGAGGCCTGCATCAGACTCTGGGCTGACACCTTGCTCAGAGCCTGGAGCCTGTTCTGGATTCTGTCTCCCTTTCTCTCTTCCCCTCTGCCGTTCACACTTTGTCTCTGTCTCTCTCAAAAATAAACACTAAAAAATAAAAAATAAAAAACAAAACAAAAACACTCTTAGAGACTCACCCAAAATAATATTTGGCCAAATCTCTGTGCACCCCATGGCCCTAAGTGAGACACAAACTTAACCATCACAGGGACCAAGCACCAGGAAACAGGGTGGAGGTCTTTGCTCCACATTCATCTCTCATAAAGACCCCGGGACAGGTTTCCTGGGGGACATGCCCTCTTACATTCCCCCGGGGGCTGTGAGAGCCTGATTCATGGAACTCGGGACAGATAGTTCATGAACAGAAGTCATAATGAGTGACCGCAGATGACACAAGGACAGGGGAGGTCAGCAGTCAGATGGGAAGGAAGCAGAAGACAGAAACAGACCAAGTGGATGGAAAGACTAGAATGAGGAAAAGGGAGAGAAGCAGAAGGGGGTGGACATCCTGGACAACTGGTCTCCAGGATTCCCTGAGCCGACTCCCTGATGTGCCCACTCTGACCTCATCAAATGGGCGCAAAGTAGTTCACTTATTTTCATAGGGCTCCCAGGAAGGAAAGGGTGGCCGCGTCATCCCCAATGCTAGAATGTTGCAACCAGCGGCCAGAAGTGATTGAAATTAACCATCTGCCAGATGGGGCTGCATCTTCACACCCAGCACCTCACCCAACCCTCACCGCAGCCTCGTAGGGTAATGCTCTGAGTGCCCCGTTTCAGGGCTACCGTAACCGGGCTCAGGAGGACAGTGAGCTGAGAGGAGCGGTGGGATCTCAGTCCCCAGCCTTGCAACCGGCACAGTGTTCCAACAAGTTAGAGGACTTACTTGAAGCCATCGGGGGGGGGGGGGAGGGGGGCGCCTGTGTGGCTCCGTCACTCAAGTGTCTGACTCTTGATTTGGGCTCAGCCCATGATCTCATGGGTTTGTGAGTTCGAGCCCCACATCGGACAGTGAGGAGCTTGCCTGGGATGCTGTCTCTCCCTCTCTCTCTGTCTCTCTGCCCCTCCCCTGCTTCCCCTGCTCTCGAAATAAATAAACTTTAAAAAAAAAAAAAAGAAAGAAAGAAAATACCCAGTGGGATCGGCTGGAAGCGGAGGCTGGGTCTGTCAGCGCCTTCAGGCTGCACAGTCCTGGCGCCAGACTGCTCCATTACCGGCTCCACCCTGTGCAGAATCCAAAGCGGGGCGAGAACAGAGCACGGGCAGACAGGGCAATGCTGCAGGCCTGAGTCCCGGACGTGCCAGGTGGCTTCTCACAGTGGACGTGAGTCATTCCTTCTACCCCTTCACATCTGAGCCCCCTTCCTGTGTTATAGGTATCCCCTAGCTTTGAGACATAAACTGCCTCCCATGAAAGAGGCTGAAAATGCCCCTTTCCGCCTCCCTCTCCCGGCCTTCGTTGCCCTTAGGGCCTGGGCACGTAACGTGGCCCCTCTCCTCAGACCCACATGCCTGACTTTGAAGGAGAGCTGCCAGCGTGAAGAAGTCCCTCTCAGCAATTGATGGCGGCAGTGGCCGCAGCTACATCCAGCTTTCAAGGGCGGTGCACCTCCGCCCCACGTTGGAGGCACTGACTGTGGCGTCTGCGCCCGGCACAGGCAGCGAGGTGTTTTCCCGACCTGATGCTCTGATCTCTCCAAGAGCTCCTGGGAACTAAGCAGTATCTTCGGCAAATTCCTTTTCTGCTTCGAGTCACCAGAATCGGTTTGTGTTGCTTAAAACAAGAACCTTGATTGATACAAAATAGGATTAGGTGTGGAAGGGGCTAAAAGCCCAGGGGGAAACGGGGGTGCTTTAAAGCTGGAATGTGGCCAGAGGACAGTGAAAATCCAGCTAGTATTAAGGGACAGGATACCAGGAGTGCATGGGATGCCGTGGTGAGATAGTTAATCCTGCGGTCCCCCAGAACAAAGTGGCCCTCAAAGGCAGGGCTTTGGGGATCTGGCGGCTCCTGACATAGAAGGGTATAAAGATTACCCTGAGGTCAAGGGCTGTTGGCCAGAGGGTTGAGCTAATGGCACCGCACAGCTTAAAGGAAAGGACAATCTCAGAATCCAAATTCTCTGCTCAAGTCATGGTTAGAAAACCAGGGCATTTTTTAAAATGTATATTTATTTTTGAGAGAGAGAGAGAGAGAGAGAGAGAGATCATGCTTGTGAGACCAGGGGAGGGACAGAGAGAGACGGCCACAGAGGATCTGAAGCTGGTTCTGTGCTGACAGCAGAGAGCCCAACGCAGGGCTTGAACCCACGAACTGCGAGATCATGACCTGAGCCAAAGTTAGAGGCTTAACTGGGTGAGCCACCCAGGCGTCCCCAAAAGCAGGGAATTTTATATCAGTTACAAGGATGAGAGAGTAAAATAAACCAATGTTCCAGCTTGATCAGTGGCTATAGAACACCATCAGGTGGCCTCATACCCTTCCTTGCTAGGTCTCTAGCTGGGAGAGAATGGAGAATGGAGGGCAAGGTCATCAGAACGGGGCTCTTTGGGAAGGTGGAAGACTTAGGTACCTCCCACTCCCAGGGAACCTCCCTTGCCAGCAGATGCTACCTCTTGGTCCTACTGAACACACTAGAGGCACACATTTGCTGGCTATTTGCCAAGCCCATACCCCTCCCTGGGTACACATCTGGGTGGAGTTTCCTGGCCTCCCTTGCAGTTAGTGTGCTACGTGCTACGTGACCAGTGCACACGTGCAACCGTGGCCAGCAGCTGGCACTTCCTGAAATAATACACCCCCTTATGACCTTGCTATGAACGAGTCCCCTTGCGTGCCCTACCCCACCACCCCTCACTTTCTCCAGACTGAAACACCAAGTCAGACCCCTGCAGGTCCCAGGGGGCCGATGACTTCAAATCTAGAAGGAGGATATGGAATCACCAAAAGAACCCAGAGATTTTGCTAATTTATATTGGCAGAAACCTGGCACAGTGATCAGGGAACGGATTCTGAGGGTGGAGGGCTGGGGGAGGAAGCAAACAACATGAGACAGGGTCGAACGTACTGATACTAAGTGGGGCTCGTCTGAGTAGCTGGGACGGTTCTAATTGTTTGCCCTGGTGGTTGCCTGAAACCCGGCCTTAATCGTGGCCAAACGACATTAGCTGAGGGCGAAGAAGAAAAATGAGCCCCTGACTTTCTGAGTTGACTAACGACCAGGCACAGTTTCAAGCAACTTGTTTCACAGATTTACTTAGTTAACAAGCGAGGTTCGATGGTGTACTGTTGATGAAGGAATCGAAAAAATTTGGGGCACGAGCTCAGCTGAGCTGACATTCATCCCTGTTTGCTGACCTCAGGCTCTGTCGCCGACACCTTAATGTACCAAGTCAGTTTATTATCCTCACTTTACAGAAGAACAGAAGGCAGAGAGATGTTTTGGGGTGACCAAGTGTCCCGGATCGCCTGGGAACGAGGGGTTTCCAAGCACGTGGGGCTTGCAGTGCTGACACCCAGACCGTTCCAGGCAGACTGGGGTGACGGTCTCACGCAAAGTAACGCAGTAAGTGGCAGAGCCTGCCCTGAAATCCAGGTGGCCTGACTTTAGGCTCAAACTCTCCACCTCCCCCCGTGGTTCTGGCACCAGAGCCTGCGTCTGAAGTAGCCAGAGATCTTGTTAAAACCCAAGCCCTGGCCTCACCCTCCCCATTCAGTTGGCTGGAGGTGGTGGAGGTGGCTGAGAATTTTCTCTTCTTTTTAAAATTTATTTATTTATAAGAGAAAGAGAGAGCATGCGAGCACGAGTGGGGGAGGGGCAGAGAGGGAGAGAGAGAGAATCCCAAACAGGCTCCACCAGCGCAGGGCCGGACACGGGGCTCAAGCGCACGAACTCGTGAGATCATGACCTGAGCCAAAACCAAGAGCCAGGCGCTTCACCGACTGAGCCACCTGGGAGCCCCGAGAATTTGCTTTTCTACCACCTTCCCGGCTGACGCCAATGCCGCTGGTCTGCAGCCTGACTTGGAGAAGCTCCGCGTTGTGCTGCCCTGCCTCCAGACGAGAAGCTTGGAATGGACTTTTCAGGTAGGACCTGCCCACTGCCACCGCCGCTCGCAAACTCTTGGACGGCCCCTTTGCCACAGCGCTGAGAAATACACGGCCGAGGCACAAGCCTTCGTGCCGGGAATGCTGACCGGCGAGGCCGCAGCGGAATGGGAACTTGGTGTCTGGGCTCAGGAGGGCACGGGATTGCCAGCATCAGTTGTCAGCGCAGGGGTGGGGTTGCCACACGGGTGGCTCCAGCGTCGCTGCCGGAGTTTACCCTCTGCGGTTCCTGACAGCACTGGCATGGGTGTCTACCTGGCCTGACTTTGCAGCCGAATCTGGGGCACTATTTCTGGCTGCGTAAGTCCCCCCCACACTGGCTCTCTGACTCTCCCTGGGATCCTGTGGTCAGGATTTGTGTTGTTAATTGAGGTGAAATTCGCATAGCAGGAAAGTAACCAGTTTGGTGGCATTTGTGAGACCACCACCTCTAAGTTTTCAAAACAAAACCCAGACCCATCGAGCAGTTACTCCCCATTCTCCTGCCACCCCTGGCCACCACCAACATGCGTTTTATTTCTGTGGATTTACCTATTCTGAATATTTCGTATGAATGGAACCATGATATGTGACCTTTTGTGGCTACTTTATTTCACTGAAAATGTTTTCAAGGTTCATCCACCTCAGCACGTATCTGTACTTGATTCCTTTTTGTTCTTTGAGAGAGAGAGAGAGAGAGAAAGAGACAGAGAACGTGTCACGCAAGCACGGGGAGGTGCAGAGGGGAGAAATATCCTGTGGGATCGTGCCCCGAGACGAAATCAAGAGTCGGACACTTAACTGGCTAAGCTCCCCAGGCCCCCCAGTCCTTCGTTCCTTTTAATGGCTGAATAATATTCTTTGGCACGTACACGCCAAGATTTGCTTATCCACTCATCGGTTGATGGGCGTTTGGGTTGTTGCGAATAATGCTGCTGGGAACTTTGTGCATAAGGACTTGTTGGTACATAAGGACTTGTTGGAGTACTTGTGTTCAGTTCTCTCGGGTACATACCTAGCAGTGGGGTTGCTGGGGCATGTAGTAGCTGTGCTTACCTTTTTGAGGACTCCCCAGACTGTTTCCAGAGTTTTATGTTCCCACCAGCAGTGTATGAGGGTTTCAGTTGGTCCAAGACCTCATCAACATTTGTTATCATCTGTTTCTTTTTTTAATGTTTTTATTTTTGAAGGAGAGAGAGAGAGCATGAGTGGGGGAGGAGCAGAGAGAGAGGGAGACCTAGAATTTGAAGCAGGCTCCTTGAAGCAGGCTCCGGGCTCTAAGCTGTCAGCACAGAGCCGGATGTGGGGCTCGAACTCACAAACTGTGAGATCATGACCCGAGCCGAAGTCGGACGCTTAACCGACTGAGCCACCCAGGCACCCCGGTCATCATCTGTTTCTTTGATAACAGCTATCCTAATGGGTGTGAAGTGGTATCTCAGTGTGGTTTTGCTGTGAATTTCCTAATGACTAGTGATGTTGTGTTTGTTGGTCACTTGTATAGCTCCTCTGGGGAACTGTCTATTCATGTCCTTTGCCTATTTGTAAATCATTGTCTTTAAAAAAAAAAAACAACTTTTTTTCATGTTTATTTATTTTTGAGAGAGAGAGAGAGAGACAGAGCGTGAGCAGGGGAGGGGCAGAGAGGGAGACACAGAATCCGAAGCAGCCTCCAGGCTCTGAGCTGGCAGCACAGGGACCCACGTGGGGCTCGAACCCACAAGCCGTGAGATCATGACCTGAGCCGAAGTTGGACACTCAACCGACTGAGCCACCCAGGCACCCCAATCATTGTCTTTTTGAGAAGTTCCTTTTCTGCCGTGATTAAGTCACAGCTGTTTCTATGTTTCTATTGTTTACAACCACAATAGAAACTGTGGCTGCTACACTTCTCTCTGTTCGTGACCCCGGGCCACACTCCCACCTCCAACCAGCAAAGCAACTCAATGTTCGCACATAACAGCGTGCAACTGGGTAGGGGTGCATTCTGGACGCTAATGATGGCATCTGCCAGTCTTCACCTGCCCCCACGGCCGCTCTCACCACTGAAGGGAGAGGAGGGCGACGGGGCCGTAACCCACCCCAGTTCCGATAATCACAAAGAAAGGAGGAACATGTAGGGGCGGGCACGGTGAATACAGGGAGAGGGTGTGGGCAGAAGCGCAAAGCCGACAGAGGCAGCGGTGAGGGGGAGCTGGAACAGGAAGTCAGGGATGCAAACAAGGCTTCCAAATCTGTGCATCATTCAGGGGCTAACACCAGAAAACTTCCAGAGGGTGGTCTGGGTCATATGGGTGAGCAGGGAAGGGACTGGGGTTGGGGGTGGGCAACCAGCAGGAAAGCCTCAGGCACCCTCTGGTGTTCCCAGGATCATCCTGACTCCGCTAGATTCCCCTTCAAAACAAGCAGGCACAAGTCTGATTCATAACTTAGTTTAATCCTTTGTGGGGTGCACCCTGGGCAGTGAGGAACCCCCATCTGCCCCACAGGGTCCGGCACACACGGAGGAGAGTGGTCTCTTCTGACTGCCGGCCCGGGGCGCCTGACACCCATCTTCCCAATGAAAGCAGGCTGAGGGGCCCCAGCCCTCTCTGGGTCTGACTTGTGCCCCCTGCCTCACTTCCCACAGGGTCCGCGACCTCTGTGGATGTTGGGCTTGCAGCCCTGGCCTGGCCCTTGTTCCAGGCAGGTGTGCAGATGGGCACGCGGGGCTGTGCCTCGGGGGGCTGGCAGGGGAGAGGCCTGGCTGAGTCTCAGGGTCCCTCGGCCCACCGGGACATGTGCTCCTCCGCTGGAAAGGAAGCCGAACGGAGCGAGGGTCAGTGGCAGCCCAGGCAGTCCTCGGATGGGGACCTTCCTGTAGCTGGCCCTGAGATGGCTATCGTGCCCAGATGGAGCTCTAGACCTTTCCAGCAGGTGTTGCTGGGGGCCGGTTCTGGGCCAGGTTTCACCCCTGTTCCCCACTGTCGTTCACTGGGCCCTAGGGAATCAGGAACACCAGTGAAACCAACAGGTCCCCAAGCAGCAGCTTTAGTGACAGGAGGAAAGGGACCTTGGAGAGATCCTTGGCCAGGCTGTATTCCAGTCCTGCTGCTGCACAGACGGGCTAAACTGGGCCCTTCTTCCTCTCTGGGCCTCAGGGGCCCGCAGGTACGACAACGCCCCGAGCGGGACATCCCCGGCGGCCCTGCACGCTCAGACTCTCTCTGGGCCTGTGACCTGGCTATCCTAGCGCCTGCAGCGGGCCAGCAGGGACCTCAGAGGACAGGGACCCGGAAGGGGGAGGTGTGAGAGGGCCCTTACCAAACTGGCAGATGTAACGGTTTCGGGTTTTACAACGTTGGTCATTCCAGTCGAAGGCGGCTGATGCCTGCAGCTCCACGCAGTTGCCAAACCTGCCAGGCCAAGATGTCAGGGGCTCAGGGTGGACGGACAAAATTAGGAGCCTGGGGGAGGATTAAATCTTCCTCCAGGGGCGCCTGGGTGGCTCAGTCGGTTAAGTGTCCGATTCTTGGTTTCAGCTCAGGTCATGATCTCATGGATCGTGGGTTCGAACCTCGTGTCGGGCTCCTCGCTGACCGTGCAGAGCCTGCTTGGGATTCTCTCTCTCCCCCTCTCTCCCTGCCCCTCCCCTGTCCTGCTCATGAGCATGCGCTCACTCTCTCCTCTCTCAGAATAAATAAATAAATGTTAAAAAAAAAAAAATCTTCCACTCCAGCAGGCCACCTGCGTCTAAGAAGCCTAGGTGCCTCCAACCCACATAAGGGGCTTCTGGGAGCCAGACCCACCCCCAGGCTCCCATGCCTGCCACTCAGGCCTCTGTAACTCTTCTCAGGGAAGCTGGGAGGGCTCGGCAAACCCCCTACCTGGGCAGCAACTCCCCCTGCCCAGAGCCAGCACTCAGCCATGCCAGCCGGTGGGGGTGAAGGTAGGACCTGGAACAGTCAGGCCCATATCCTTCCTCCCAGCAGGGAGAGGGTGTGCCTGAGAGCCCAACCAGAGCGGTGTCCTCTAGGTGACAGAGCAGGGGCATGGGCCCGGCTGCCATCAATGAGGTCAAAGGACGTGGGCCAGATTTTTGGAGCCCTTAGTCCACACAGCCTGACTTCCTCTACCCTGCCCCCGCTTGCCCTGGGCATTCCTGGGCTCTGATGACCGGGGCAGGGCCACCTAACCGGAAGGCCCTCCGTACAGGCTGGCTGGGGGATGGGTGTGTGCAGGACTGGATGCAGGTGGGTGGATTGCTAAAGACCCCAGAATCAGGGTGTTGATGTAGGCAGAGGAGCGTGGTGGTGGGGGACAGGTGGAGATAACGGAGGGCTGGGAGGACAGCTGAGGGAACAGTGGGGATGGATGGATGGATGGATGGAGCCTTCTAGAGCTCCCTTTCCTTTATGTAAGCCCCGAGATGCTGGGCGGTGGCTCACATCAGCTGTACCCAGACTTCCTGGGCCCCGGGTAAGGCCCAGGCCCTCACAGGGCTCAGCCAGGCAGCAGGCCGGGTGGAGGTTATTCAGTGGCATCTGAGGGCTCAGCAAGCGGTCCCGCGTGAGAGAGGGAGCCCGGAGGAGGGAGGGCACTCCAGACTCACCCCTGGTTGTCAGGCTGCCCAAAGGCGAAACTGGTGAATGACTGGTGCTCCCCGGTGGTCCAGCGGAAGGAGTCCTTTGTGGTCTTGTAGGTGAGCCCTGGGCCCCAGCAGCTGAGGTTGGCCCACCAGCCCTGGGCCCCACTCAGAGCCCAGGCTCCCTGAGAGGAGCGCCCCCGGGCTTGGAGCCTGCTGCCTAATGCCTGTCCTTAATCACCTTCCCAGCTCTTTCGGCCCCCAGGGACTCTCCCCCTCCCTCTTGTCAGTGCTCCCCACAGGGAAGGAGGTTGCCAGCCCCGTTCCGGGTCCTCGGCCCTCATCATACCCTTACCTGGGGGAGGTCTGCTGGGGGAGGTTTTGCAGCCCAGATTCCTGCACCCCCAACCAGCCAGGCACTCACCGATCCAGAAGTTTCTGGTCTCAAAGTCGCTGTCGGTCACCTCGTTGGTGGTCTCCAGGTGGCCCAGGTAGAAGGCGAGGATGTCCTGAACTTTCTGGCTCTCAATCTGGGCTAGCACCCCGCCCTTTCCCTGTAACCCCCACTCCACGTCACACTGGCAGGGCCCCAGAGCTCAGGCCGGCCCTTCCTACCCATCCCGACACCCCGAAGTGGCCAGGGACATCCTCTCCCCCGCCCCACAGCCTCCTGCTTCTTAGAGTAGGGGTCCCCCTTCCTCTCCCCTGCCTGCATCTCCTCTCTCTGTGCACAGGGGCCCAGACTGGCAGGGCCCTGACCTCGGGAAGGTTTTTGTTTCATCTGTTCGGTGTCTTTAATACGTTTGAATTGGTTGCCGACATTAATAAATCTAGCGATGCCCATGAAAATCTGAATTGCTGGTGCTCTTGAAAAATCCCAAGTTCTGACCTCTGTGAACTCCTATACCTACGTGACAGCCAGTAGCTAGGACTGAATCAGGACGGCTCCTGAGGTGGGGGTTGGGCAAGGGCTCACCCCTGGGTCCCTCAGCTCATTAGGTGACCTCCTGGCTCCCATGGGCCTCTGAGTAACCCCGCTTTACACTAACGACCAGAGTCAGGTCAGAAGAAGTCAAAGGAGCCACTTCTCAGTCCCAGCTCCCTCCACTGAGACCCTTACTTGAGACCCTGGGGGTCCCTGGGAAGGCAGGGGTCAACCATCACCTGGCATTTCATCTTGGCTCCGTAGTAGGTGTCTGCCTCTGAGGACACCATGAAGCAGTCTCCGTCGATCCTCAGGTCACAAGTGTGGAAGGGGAAGCGCACCTTGGCTGGGGACAGGGGGGCCTGACTGTGTGCGCGGGGACCTCAGACTCATTACGCCTCGCTCCCTGCCAGGGCGCCAAGCTCAAGAAGCCCCTTCCCCTTCCTCTGGCCACCCTCTCCAAGCCGGAGAGTGGGTGGGAGTCAGTGTGGTGCTGGTGAATGTGTAACAGTCGGCTTGCTTTCAAAAAAAAAAAAAAAAAAAAAGACATACAGAATTTGCCAATCTGTGCGGTGCAAATACCCCCACCAGGGACAATTTCAAGGTACCAATGTGATGTCACCGAGCAGGGAGTTGGGAAGAGAGGTGCACAGTAGACTCCTGGGAGCCGGTCCGAGCTGGCTCCAACGCTCTGCTGCTGAGGGGATCCCTGGGGTGTGGCCTGGCTCATCGGGGGACCTTGGGGGCAGGACTTACTGGCACACTGGGCTCCCCCATAGCCGACGTCACAGATGCAGGAACACTCCTCGTCCCGAAACCGGCCATGAACGCACTCCACGCTGCACCGCACTGCCAGGGCAGGCGGGGAGGAACAGAGCTCAGCCCGCAGCCCCGGGACCCCACACGCTGCCTCTCACAGGCCTCGGAGTGTGGGGAATGGCCACCTGCGGCCAGCACGCCCCTCAGGGACGGAACCCGTCCGGGCTTCGACTGCTGCTACACTTGGTTTGATCTCCATTGTAGAGAGAAGCAAACTGGGGCTTGGGAGGCGGACCTGCCCATGGTCACCGAGCTGGGAGGGGGACACTGGGAGGAGAGTCTACTTCAAGATCCTGATAATGTCCTCCTGCTACCATCCACGGCCTAAGGGCCAGATCGGAATCTACTCTGAATCCCCTACAAAGCTCAGGGTCTGGCCGGCGGTGCTCAGGCTGTTTGTTGAATGACTATATGCAGTGTCCGGGTCAGCAAGTACCTGGTCAGCACCCACCAACTCCCCCAAGACTCTCTCCAAACCCTTTGAGTGAGTGCAACACGGCCCCTGGACACCCACGCAACACCGTGTGTCCCCCCACCCCCTGAGGCTGCCTGCATGTGCCCTGGGCCCAGACTTCACTCCCTGGGTGATCTGGAGCTCCACGTGCCCCTCACCTTGGCAGTATCTGCCTGTGTAGCCAGGGGGACAATGGCAGTGGCAGGTGCTGATGTTGAGACGTCCGTGGTTCCGGCAGCTCATGCGACACGGGTTCCTGGGGACCTCTGGTCAGGCGAGGTTGGAGCTCTGAGAGGGAACCTCCTTCAGGCAGCCCAGCCAGGTGCCTCCCGGGTGCTAAGGGCCACGGCTTGGAGGACAGTCCTACAGGACGCTGCCGCCCTCCACGAGCATCACCACATCAAGCTCTCTTGTACCACTGTCCCAGCAGGAGGCGGGTGGGGCGGGGCACTTACCACAGAGCCCCCCTGCGTGGTCCCAGGCTTTGAAGCAGCCTGAGACGCTGGCCGTGCAGAGAGAGCACCAGGAGCCCTTCTTATAGGGGGCGATGGTCTTCCCGTTTAGCTCCCAGTTGCCTCTGTGAGAGTAAGCACCAGAGAGGGCTGCAAGGGCCTGGCCTGGGGAAAGGGCCTCGGCCCCCTCGGCTCCTTCTGGCCCGGCCAGGGAGTCAGGGAACAGGGAGGTGACAGGGAGGTGTCCTAGGAAAGGAAAAAAATGGCCTCCAAACTAAGGCTAATGCTCCATACTTCAACCGGGCACAGTGGAACAGTGCCTCCAAGGACGGGCATCTGGGAAGCCACATTCTGCCTGGCCGGGCTCGTGAGTGCTGCCCACTTCCACACCCTCTCCCTTTCCTTCTTTCTGTGAGGGTGCAGACCAAGGGGCAAAGGCCTTGTGAGTGGGTGGGTGAGCGTTTTACCCTGGGAGGACGTACCCTCCACCCCACAACGCAGCGGTGGGCGCTTACCTGGGAGAATAGGCGCAGACGAAGGCTTCAATCTCCGCCCGGGCCCCAGAGCAGGGCTGTCGCCCGCAGCCCAGTTGGCTCGAGGTGGCCCACACGAGCTGCAGGAGACATAGTGGCTCAGACCATCATCACGGGCCCCCCCAGTCTTCTGGGGGCCAACGGCACTGACGATGCCTGTCTGGGGAGGGGAGACGCAGCCTCTGCCCCAAACCAGACAGAAAGACAACTCCCTCACCTCCCGGGGCCTCAGCCGTGGCAGCTGGGCTGGGCAGGGCTATGAGGACAGGTGGGGATAGCCTAGGAAGGCTGTCTGGGTGGGGGGAGTGGAGGGGTTTCAGTCAGCAGATACCTGAAGAAAGGAGAGAATCGTGGGTGGGTGGAAGTGGCAAAAGAAAGTCTTGGACAGGGCTTCTGGGTGACTCAGTCGTTAGGGGTCCACCTCCATCTTGGCTCAGGTCACGATCTCATGGGTATGCGAGACGGGGTCCCGCCTGGGATGTGGGCTGACAGCAGCACAAAGCCTACTTGGGATTCTCTCTCTCCCCCTCTCTCTGTCCCTCCTCCACTTGCGCTCTGTCTCTCTCTCTCAAAAAAAAAAAAAGTCTTGGACATCAAAGGTCTTGTGACCGATTGCACAGATGGCTACAACCCTTCACTCCTTCCTACAGCTCACGCTTAAATGTGCTCTTTTGCATCATGAGGAGGACTCTCTTTTCCAGCTTGTCTCTGGCTGGCCCTGTGGCTTGTGTGGGCCAACGGAATGCAGAAGAAGTGATTTTGAGCCAGTTTTGAACCTAGGCCTCAGGAGACCCCACAGGCAGAGGTGAGCCAGCTGAGGCCACTCTAGACAGCCAGCTCCCAGAAAATCAGCCAAGTGATTGCCCTTGCACGTGGGCCCCACCAAGGCGGGAAGAACTTCCCCGCTGGGCCCAGCTCAGATTGTCAACCTGCAGAATCACAGGATGCTAAACTTTGGGGTAGTGTATCATACGGCAAAAGCTGGTAGGTGTAGGTCTCGGATAGTACTCCAAACTTAGATTTAAAATCTTGAAATCAGCGATAACTTGGAAACAGCGCAGGAATAGTTCAACTCCTGCAGCACTTAAAATGACAACTGTGAAATAGGGAGACACAGACATGTAGTCATATATATGTACCCGATAATTAGAGAACGTACATTCTCTTTAGGGATGCACGGAGCGTTTGCAAACATTGACCCCCCCTCCCTAAACCACAAAGCAAGATTCAACAAAGACCAAAGGAACAATAGCCTATGGGCTGCATTCTATAAATACAATGCAATAAAATATCCAGTAAATAGCTTAGAAGTAAGGGGAAGGAGAAAACGTAGAAAATTTAAGCATACACTTCGAAATCAAAGATATCATGATGGAAAATAGGAAACATGTAGAAATGAAAAATCACGGAACAGCAAAATTCACGGGATACAGCTAATGAAGTTTAGAGGGAAATTTATAGCTTTAAATGAATTTAGCAGAAATGGAAAAAGACTTAAAAATTAATCAAGAATATAAAAAAACAGTAGGGCCGCCTGGGTGGCTCAGTCAGTCAAGCATCCAACTTCGGCTCAGGTCATGATCTCACGGCTTGTGAGTGTGAGCCTGGCCTTGGGCTCTGTGCTGACAGTGTGGAGCCTGCTTAGGATTCTCTATGTCCCTCTGCCTCTCCCCTCTTGCTTGCTCTCAGAAAAAAATAAACATTAAAAAATATTTAAAAAGAATATAAAAAAGAATAATAAACTGAATAAAGTAGGAGAAAGTAAATAATAGGGGCGCCTGGCTGGCTCAGTCAGAAGAGCAAAGGATTCTTGATGTTGGGGTTGTGAGTTTGAGCCCCATGTTGGGTGTAGAGATTACTAAAAAAATTTTTTAAACTCTTAAAAAGTAAATAATAAAAATAAGCAGAAATTTAAAATAAGAGGCTAAAATCAAAAAAAGCTGATTTGTTCAAATAGAGCTCTGGCAAGACTGGTAAAGAATGAGAGAGAAAGCACAAATAAAGCTGAAAAGTTTGAAAGGACCTAGCTACAGACACAGCAAATCTTTTTAAAATCCCTGTTTAATTCTAGTTTTAAATCTGTGTTAAATACTGAACAATTCTGACCAATAAATTGGAAAACATAAAATGGACAATTTTCTAGAAAACAGAACTTGGCAAAACTATCTCAAGAAGAAGGAGAAAAGCTGAAATGGTCTCTGACCGTTTCTAAAAGTTGAATCAGCAGTTAAAAATCCACACATACAACGCATATACACACAAAACAGCCCCAAAACAGAACAAGGTCCAAATAGTTTTACAGGAGAGTTACAGCAAATATTATAGGAACTATTCCAGGAAAGAGAAAATGAGGCAAAATTTGCAATTCATTTATGAGGTTAGCATTGCTCTAACCCAAGTAAGGGCAGTATGAGAAAAGGAAATCAGAGGTCAATTTCAATATCAAATAATAATTAGCAAAGCAGATCTAGCAATGAATTAAAAACAACAGGGGCGCCTGGGGGGCTCAGTCAGTTAAGCATCTAACTGCTGATTTTGGCTCAGGTCATGATCTCATGGTTCACGGATTTGAGCCCCCATTAGGCTCTGTGCTCACAGTGTGGAGCCTGCTTGGGATTCTCTGTCTCCCTCTCTTTCTCCCCTTCTTTTGCTCCCTCTTTCTCTCTCAAAAATAAATACATACATAAATATTAAAAAAAAAAACAACAGTAACAACAACAACACACACACACACTCTGCATTACATTATTTCACATTACATGATATGCCAAGTTGGCAAATATTCAAAATATTTAACAACCAGTAGGCATGGGTACTTGCCAATCAGAACAGACACTGGGCTGAAGGAGGATCCTGGGACCCAATACTGTGCCAGGCATTCATTTTTTGGCTCTAGATCACGGGACAGATTCTAGGTGTCTCAGGGAAGAGGCTAGGCCAGGTGCATTCTGGGAACTTGGGGCAGCTACTGTTTACTAATACATCAGTATTTTAGCATTTGCATAACTGTTATAGCATATAGTGTGTAGATGGAGAATTTTCCTTTCAAAACTTTTCTATAAAGCCATAATTAAAATATGATTTGTGTGGGGATAAACAACAACAACAAAACAACAGAATAGGACCAATAACTCAGCAAAAGACTTACGGGCAGATGTGAGCTTGGTATATGACTGAGGTGGCATTATGAATCAGTGGGGAAGGATTCAATACTCAGTAGAGGATGCTTATTTGGAAAGACAATAAAATGAGATCCTATACCACACCTGCATGAAAAATTCCAGGAGGCATAATGACATCAATATGAAAAAGGAAAGCTTTGGAAGAAAAGATATTTCTGATGTCAGAGTGGAAAAGGATTTCTTAAACATGATACCACAAACAGATGAACTATACATTAAACTGAGAAAATGGATTAATACTAAAATCTAAAAGGTCTATCATGTAAAATATAAGATACACAAAGAAAAATATAAGCCCTATGCTAGGAAAAAATGTATATCCCTATGACCAACAGAAAGCATAAAGAATGTAGAAAGGATGCTTGAAAATTAGTAAGAAAAAGATGCACTGTGTTAAAAAATGGGCAAGACATTTGAACAGGTAATTAACAAAGCAGGTAATATGCTCAATTTCAAGTTAAAAGCAAATTAAAAATCAAGTGAGGAAGCATTTCACAGCCTCGAGTTGGTCAAAATCAAGGAGCCTGGCAATACTGGGGAAGCAAGAACTGACTTGTGAATGGGAGTACAGTTGGCATGGCCACTTTGGCAATATCTCATAAGGTCGTAGTTGCATGCTATGCTATGACCTGGCCATTCACCTTCTAAATGCATCCTAGAGAAACTCTGTACACATATGCACGAAAGGAGCTGAAGTAGGATTTGTGCATTGTGGAAGTACTTTTATTTTTTAAAAATTTTTTAAAGTTTGTGTTTATTTGTTTTGAGAGAGAGAGAGAGAGAGAGAGAGAGAGAGAGAGAGAGAGAGAGGGAGAGAGAGAGAGAATCCCAAGCAGGCTCCGTGCTGATAGTGCACTTGACAGAGGGCTTGAACTCACGAACTGCGATCATGACCTGAGCCAGAATCAAGAGTCGGGCGCTCAACCAACTGAGCCACCCAGGTGCCCCCGGAATGACTTTTAATAGTAAAAAAGTAGAAATAACCTAGATGCTTATAAATTGCAGTTTATTCATAGTGAATCACCCATGTGTATCTGGGTCAACAGAAGTAAATCTTAGAAACATGGTCTGGGGTGGTAAACGAGACACACACAGAGAGCACTCATACGGGACTTAATAACACACAACCCACTTGCAAAAGCTGTAAAGGTATGAAAACACTTAGACATGCAGTAAAAGTATTAAAAATGCTTTGGCTTTGCCTGTGTTTTTCAGTGCTGCACCCTCGCGCCTAAACAATGCCAGGTACATAAAATAAAACAAAGGAAATGTGCTTGGGACTGATCCACCTGGATTTCAGGAAGGTCACCCACCTCTGGGGAAGGACAGAGGAAAGAGCAGGAGTAGGGCTTCAGTTCTGTTGTTTGTTTTTTCTTCAGAGATGAGAAACAACTATAGTTAAACATTTTCTAGTAATGGGTAAAAGGGAGTCCATTATTTGATGTTTGAAATATTTTGTATTTAAAGCTGAAAAAGTAAAACTATACAACTCGGGGGGAAAGTGACCACCAATTTCAGGACGAACGGTAGCCCTTCTGAGCTGCCCCCAGTGGCCCAGGGGCCTTGGAGCCAGGGACACAGCCTCACCTGAGTGTAGTGGGTGCAGGTGGCATTGGGGGCACACTCGGCTGCTGTGTAGCTGTACCGCTGCCCCTCTGCGAACCACAGGCCCACCACGTGGACAAAAGATGCTGAACCCACGGGCAGCAGCTGCACGTTCCAGCCCACTTGCTGCGTGGCTCGAGGTGCCGATGCAGACTTCGGGGCTGGGGCACCACAGAGAGCCGCCTTGGCCTGAGCCCATCGGGCCAGGCTCTCGCTCCAGTCCTGGGGGCGGCGCAAACAGAGACGTCAGCAGGGACCTTTGGGCCAGGCCTTAGTGATTCAACCTCCCCACAGGGTGTAGGCTCATGCAGAGAGCACTGGACGGGGATTCCTGCTTGGCCACCTGACCCCTCCAAGCTTCTTTCACCCACTTCCCCCCGCCCGGAGCCAGGGGAGATCAGTCTGGACCTTGGAGAACAAGGAACTCTCCAAGATATGTTTGTAAAAGTACCAGCGATGTTTGGACGCCTGACCCAGAGCCTGGCTCTACCCAGGCCTGAGAGCTCCCATCCTTCTGACTCCTGTGTGGGTGCCCTTAGGCCCTGCCTTGGGCACCACCCCAGGAAGGGGGGTGATGGGTGTTCCTGAGGGAGTAGTGTTAGCCGGGTGATGGGATGGGCTTCTCTGGTAGTTTTTCCTGTCTGGTAATGCGAGCCCTGGGCAGTGCCCAAGCCTTGCAAACTGGTTTTGTGTTTGCCATTAGGTACAACTGGTCTTGGCCATTGGCAGAAAGGTTCACTTGCTCCCACTTGACTTTTCTTTGATGCAAAAGGCCTCAGCAGCCATGCTGCTTTGTCCTGTTCTCTAACCCTGGCCTTGGAGTGCGTTGGGGTGCCAACAGGGAAGCAGGACAAGAGAGGCTCCCGGCCCCAGGGCTCTGGCCCCAGACAGCACTGTCCTCTGGAGCGGCCCCAATCTTTTCTCCCCACCCACAAACCAACAGACTTCCCCTCATACCCCCACTGCCGCCCAGTAGTCCTCTGTCCTCTTAAACAAGGGGCTCATTGGGGCGCCTGGGTGGCTCAGTAGGTTAAGCATCCGACTCTTGATTTTGGCTGAGGTCATGAACTCATGGTTCACGAGTTTGAGCCCCGCTTTGCTCTGTGCTGACAGTACAGAACCTGCTTGGGATTCTCTTTCTCTTTCTCTCTCTCTCTGCCCCTCCCCTGCTCACACTCTGGCTCTCTCGTTCTCAAAATAAACTTAAAAAATTTTAAACGAGGGGTTCAGCAATGAAGAAGACATGGGTCACCCCATCACCATGCCCTGGCCCAACCCAGCCACCCCATTAGCAGTCCCCTAATCTCCACGAGACTCAACATGAGGACAGTAAGGTACCCGCGGGGTAAGATTGTCATGGGGATTGCAACTTCCCCAGAGCCTCAGCCTCCACTGGGGGAAAGCCCTAGAGGGCTGCAGAGGTGAGGGAGGCTGAGTGGTGGGGCTCCATTCTCATCTTTTATGAAATGCTCTTTTTCTAAGACTTTGGTCAAAGGGGCATGAAAACTATAGAAACTGCTGACCAGGTGATCGGGACGCCCCCACGCCAGGCGCTTGAGCTGGGAGCAAGGAGAGTGGGCAGTGGGGGCCAGGACCTGCGCCTGAGGAGGGGCAGAGCTGCTGCGGAGCAGGGAAGGGGGGAGAAGCGACCCCTTCCCGCCGGCTCGCCCCACCCCCACCTCCTGGGAAACTGACCCGGGAGCTCTCAAGGTCACCACCACTGAGCCAGCCTGGAGGAGTTTATGGGAGGCAGCCATGGGGAACCCTGCCCACCCCCACACGATCCTGCTCTCACTCCCGGGCCTGTTAACATGGGCCGGGCTTGTGTTCCTGGGCCCCGGATGGTTCCCGCCCGCCCTCCCCGGTGGTCCCAGTTGGTGTGGTGGGAAATCCTGCCATGCTACCCAGCCCCCAGTGAATGAGGAGGGAGCTCAGAGGGGCCCCACTTAGTCACCCAGACAAACCATGAAGAAGCACTGGGCCCTGGTCACATTCAAGCCCCCTCCCTCAAGCGGGGTGCTGCTCCCTCCCAGTCCTCTGCCCCTCTGATCCTGCTGGGACTTCTTTGTGGAGCACTCCTTCCTTGTCTTCTGGTCTCCCGGGCAACGGGATGGGATGTGAGGAAAGGCCAAAGAACTGCCCTTCTGGGAAGCAGGCAGCTGCGGAGCCCCCGCAACCGGGCATGGTCCCCTCAGTGGGCCAGGTGACTGGCTACCCCCCTGCCCTGCTCAGGTGGATGGGCGCCTGGCACCAGTCTGGCCTCCTGAGGCCTCTTCACGTTTGCCCCTCCAGCCACCCTCTTGGGGGTCCTCACCATTCTCTGCATGTTGGCTGCAGGAGGGTGCACCCGGCTGCGCAGGCGGTTGTGGAGGGACAGGAGCAGGAACGTCTCCTTACTGCTCAGAGCTGGGGTGGGAGACAAGGTCAGGCCCCCTGGGTGATGGGGTGGGGGTCACCGTGGCAAGATTAGAGTGCAGCCCTGCCCGTAGGAAACAAGAGCAGGAGGGGCTGGGGAGGATGGTGGGCATACGGGAGGGCTCGCGCAGAGGGATGGGAGGCAGGTGTGCGGCTGGCAGAGAGGCAGGTGCCCAGGCACCCTTGGGCTGAGGGCCGGGGGTGGGGGTAACAGGAGGGGGTGAGGGCCAGAGGCTGGATGCGTGGAGGGGTCAGCCCTGGGGCCCCTTGGCTCGTCTTCCTCCTGGACCCCCGAGCCTGGGCCCACTCCCCTTCATTCTTCCTGCTCCCCAGCCCCCACCCCCCCAACCATCTTGGACCCTTGGGTTACCCAAGGGGACTCTTTAAACCACAGCTAGCCTGCCCAGGGCTCAGGCCTGGGAACTGGCTTCCAGCAGCCCCGGAGCACCCCTCTGCAGAGCTCACAGCGGCTCCACCTCTTTCCTCACCCGGGGGCCCCTTACCTCCAGGCGCTGGAGCCTGTTCCTCCTGCGGCAGGAGCACCTCCACCTCCGTCCGGGCCATGCCAAGGAGAGCCAGAAGTATGGGCAGGAGGCCAGGCCAGCGGCCCCCCAGCCTGGTGGAGGGCTCTGGCCACAGCATGGGCCACTCTGGATGTGGCCTGGCTCAGCCGTCCAGCCCGCTTCCCAGGCTAGATAGAGTGTTCACAATCTCAAGGGGTCAGGCTGTACTGGCAGACAAAAGGGGGAGGCTGGTGAGTAATCGGTGTATCCCAAAAGCCTCCCGTCGGCCCTGGCATGAGAGAAAGCCAGCTCCAATCCCAGGGCTCCACCCCCCTCCAGCCACTGGCCTGGCCAGCAGCCCTGCCCATAACAACCAACCCAGCAGTGTGCACTGACCCTGTGGCCCCTGCTAATCATTGCAGGATTATTGGAGCCCTTGGGGAGCCCTGGGAGCCCTGGGAGCCCCCGCCGATTGGCCCACAGACATTCCAGGGCTGTGGATTAGCAAATGATGGCCGTGCCCTGGCCGGGACAGTGTCCTTTGGGCACATCGGTAGCTTCTACTCCCAGGCCCAGGGCAGGCAGGCGGGAACTGGGCAAGACCCCAGGGGAATTCTTCCCTTTCTCCGGAAGCTCATCCCAACCCCCAGCCATGAATTAAACATAGACGGATGGTAACCACACACCAGGCAGGTGCCACTGGTGGGCGGGGGCACTGAGGTGTTGGGTTTGTAGGGGAATAGGGGCTAGGGTTGCACCTGTAGGCCAAAAAAAGTGCCTTAGGACTCAGGGCGGTATGTGTCTGGGCAGTGTCGGGGGCTGGGCCCCAGCACTATGCCCCCCCCCCCTCCCCCGCACGACTGCAGGCCAGGAGAGGGCCAGGCAAGCAGAGGAGACCACGTGATGCCCTTGGCTGACTGGAGTCCTGCTGGGAACCAGTCAGGCTCTAGACAAACAGGCAGTGTAGCAGGAGGGCAGCAAATCACCGTGATGCTTGGGGCCTAGCCGAGGCCTACACAGTCCCACCAGAATAAATTGAAACAGATCCGCACCGTGGCCCACATTTCTTAGAAAAGACGAGGCTATCCTGCAGGCCCTACCCAAATGCCCATATCCCTCTCAGGGGAGAGCAAAGTTTATTCCGCCACCGCAGAGGATAGCCTTGGAAGCCAACTACTTCCTCCTTCTGGAGTCTGTGTGACCTCTGACCTCTAGGCCAGCACCCTCTCAGAGCCAGGTGTCAACTTTTGGCAAACTCTGCTGAGACCCAAGTGGGCTTGGGTTTCTGGGGAGAAGCACTGATGGAACATGTATTGTCTTCATGGGGGGTGGGGGCAGGGCCAGGCACAAGGGCCCGTAAGCTGGCCTGGGGTTGTGCATCCCCCCCCCACAGACTACCTGGGCCTTGAGTGTCTCCTCCCTAAACGGATGGCCAGACAGCCTCAGAGTCATCCTGTCTGGATCCTAGCAATGTTTAACGATAGTGTAGTGACCTCTTTCTGTAGAGCTTACAAAGCACGTTCATACACGTGAGTTCCCTTGTCACAACAACACCGTGCAGTAGCAGTCACCCATCTTGTAGATGAGGAAGCCGGGCTCCGTGTGTCTGAGGGACTTGCCCCAGGTCACCCGGCAAACACGTGGAGGGTCCCAGCTAATCCGGGGTTTCTGTCTTCACATTCCTGGACACCGGTGCAAATCTGGCTTAATTTACACCATGGCCTTTTGAGTTCCCCCACATTCCCACAGCCCTGCACTATGCCGGGTAACAAAACCCAATTCTTGTTCCTGGGCTTAAGAGATAAACGTGGCGGTTCTCCCGTGTAGCATGATGCCCGGCACTTGGGACAGGTCGGAAAATATATTTTGAGGCCCGGGGGGGAGTGACTTTTGAGGGGCCCTGGCCCACTGCAAATGGAGGCCAGGGCGAGCCTAGCTTCAGGAGCTAGAAGAGGAGGAACTAAGGTGATAAAACACCAGACTTCTGACTGCCTGGGTTCTGAGATACCCTGTGTGACCCTGGGATTGTCACTTCCACTCCTGGGTGTCAGTGTCCAATGGTGTTAAGCAGGCCTTGTGCCTTGGTTTACGTGACATTTAGTTCTGGGTCCAGACTTTTTACAGGAGCCTGCTGAATATTTGGGGTGGGCACCTCCTTTCTTGCCTGGCAGATTGTCCCAGTAAGCATCTTCTAGTCTGATTTCTACCACCACAGATTAGTTTTATTGTTCTGAATTCCATATAAACCAACTCCTAGGATACGCACCCTTCAAGGCGTAGGTTCCTCTGCTCTCCAGGTCTATGAGATTCACCCGTGTTGTGGTCTGTATCAGTAGGTTGCTTTGTTGTTTGTTTGGCTGGTAGTATTTCATTGGATTTTCATTCTCTTATTGATGGGCACTTGGGGTGTTTTAAGCTTCTGTTTATTATGAATAAAATTGCTGTTGGGGCACCTGGGTGCCTCAGTCGGTTAAGCGTCCCACTCTAGATTTCGGCTCAGATCATGATTTCATGGGGTGAGATCGAGCCCTGTGTCAGTCTCTGTGCTGGGTGTGGAGCCTGCTTAAGATTCTCTACCTCACTCTTCCTCTCCCTCTGCCCCTCCCCCTCCCTCTACAAAAATAAAGTAAATCAAAAGGAAATTGATTATTAATACAAGTTGCTATCAACGTGACTGTACAATTTAAATTTTCTTTTAGCAACCAAAAGAAAGAAAGAAAGAAACAAAAGAAAGAAAGAAAAGACAAAATAACCCAATTCAGGAGGGAGACATCATAACAACCGATACAGCAGAAATAAAAAAAACTTGGAATATTAAGAACAACTTTATGTCAATAAAATAGACAATGTAAGTACAATGGAAAAATTCCTAGAAAGACAAATTACTAAAATTGACTCACGAAGAATAAGAAATCTGAATAGACCAATCACAATGGAAGGCATCGAATGAGTAAGCAAAAATCCTCTCAGAAAGAGAAGTTTAGGTGCAAACAACTTCACTGCTGAATCCCATCAAATATTTGAGGAAGGAGTAATACCAATCACACATAAACGTTTCAGAAAGCACAAATGGAGGAGCATTTCCCAACTCATTCTGTAAGGTTGGTATCACACTGATATCAGAGCAAGACAAAGATGTTACAAGAAAAGAAAACTATTGATCAATATTATGCATATGGCATGAATACTGACCCAAAAGTCCTCTACAAAATATTACTTACCTAGTAACATAGAAAAAGGATTCAACACCATGACCAGGTAGGATTTACTCCAGGAATGCAAGGTTGGTTGAGCATTAACAAAAGTCGGTTAATATGGGGCGCCTGGGTGGCTCAGTCAGTTAAGAGTCTGACTTCGGCTCAGGTCACGATCTCACCATTCATGAGTTCGAGCCCCGTGTCAGGCTCTGTGCTGACAGCTCAGAGCCTGGAGCCTGTTTCGGATTCTGTATTTGTCTCTCTCTCTGCCCTTTCCCTGCTCACGCTCTGTCTCGCTCTCAAAAATAAATAAACGTTTAAAAAAAGAAAGTCAGGTAATGTAATAGAACAAAGGGCAAAACCCACACAATCACCCCAAAGACACAGAAAAAGTATCTGATAAAATCCCAAACCAATTCCTTGTGAAAGTTCTCAACAAGCTGGGAATAGAAAAAAAAAATCCTCATCCGGATAAAGGGCCCTGTTATGAGCTGGAATGTGTCCTCCTCCCCAAATGTATATGTTGAAGTACGAATCCTGGTACCTCAGAATTGGAATACATTTGAAGACAGAGACTTTTTTTTTTAATGTATGTTTATTTTGACAGAGAGAAAGCACAAGCAGGGGAGGGACACAGAGAGAGGGAGAGAGAGGATCCCAAGCAGGTTCCACACTGTCAGCGCAGAGCCTGATGCGGGGCTCGATCTGACGAACCGTGAGATCATGACCTGAGTGGAAATCAAGAGTCTGATGCTCAACCGACTGAGCCACCCAGGTGCCCCGGAGACAGAGTCTTTAAAGAGGTAATTAAGGTTAAAGGAGGTCATGGGGGTGGGCCCAGACCTAATATGACTGATGCTCTTATAAGAAGAGGAGTTAGGATACACATAAACGCTGAGAGGAGATCATGTGAAGACATAGAAGGTGGCTGTCTATAAGCCTAGGAGACATCTTGCAGAAGAAGCCGGTCCTGTTACACCTTGATCTTGGCTTTCTAGCCTCCACAACTGTGAGTAAAATACATTTCTGTTATTTAAGCCACGCAGTCTGGTACTTTGTTATGACAGCCCCGGCAAACAAATACAGACCCTGTGAAAATCCTACAGCAAACATCATACTTGATGGTGGAAGACTAAACACTGTCTTTCTAAGATCAGAAACAAGGCGAGAATGTGTACTCTCACCACTCCTATTCCACATTATGTTATTGGATGTGTGATTAGTGAGAGAAGGTGAGAACACTAAAGGCATCCAGAAGGGAAAAGAGTTAAGTAAAACTATCTTTATTTGCAAATGATAGGCTCCTATATGGAGAAAATCCTGAGGAATGTTTTAAAAAACTACTAGGGTGCCCGGGGTTGAATACCCAACTCTTGGTTTCAGCTTGGATCATGATCCCAGGGTTGTGAGATTGAGCCCCATGTCGGGTTCTGTGCTGAGCGTGGAACCTATTTGGGATTCTCTCTCTCTTCCTCTGCCCCTCCCTCCCACTCATGTTCTCTCTCTCTCAAAAATTAAAAAATAAAAATTAAAAAAAAACCCTACCACAAAGGTTTTAGGATATAAAATGAATAGACAAAATCAATTGTATTTCTATAAATTAGCAATAAACAATCCAAAATAGGGGGCGCCTGGGTGGCTCAGTCGGTTAAGTGGCCGACTTCAGCTCAGGTCGTGATCTCACAGTTCATGGGTTCAAGCCCCGTGTTGGGCTCTGTGCTGACAGCTCAGAGCCCGGAGCCTGCTTTGGATTCTGTGTCTCCCTCTCTCTCTGCCCTTCCCCTGCTTGAGTTCTGTCTCTGTCTCTCTCTCAAATAAACGTTAAAAAATGTTTAAAGAGAAATAAAAGAAGGTGAGAAATAGATCCTAAAATGTACATGGAAAAGGTGAAGGAATTAGAATAACCAAATTGTTTTCAAAAAAAAAAACAAAAACCAAAGATCGAGAACTTGTACCTGATTTCAAAATGTGCAGTGAAACTATAGCAATCACAAATATGCGCTCTAGAGAAAGGATAGACCTACAGATCAAGGGAACAGAATAGACAGCTCAGAAAGAAACATTAAGTGTTATGGTCAACTGATTTTTGACCAAGGTGCCAGAACAATTCACTGGGGGAAAGGATAATCTTGTCAGCACGTGGTGCTGGGATCATTGGATATCCATATTCAAAAACACAAATTTACAGTTATTTCAGAGTACCCACGAAATGAATTTCAAATGAATCATAGACCTACATATAAAAGCAAGAACTGTAAAAGATCTAGGGGGAAAAAAACATGGGAGAATATCTTTGTGACCCTGAGTCAGGCAATGATTTCTTAGATATGACACCAAAAAGACAATTCATAAAACCAAAAAATCAGTAATTTCATAAAAATTAAAAACTCTTGACTCTCAAAAGACACCAATGTGAAGATGAAAAGACAGGCCTCACATTGAGAGAAAAAAAAATTTTTAATGTTTATTTATTTTTGAGAGATAGAGACAGAGCATGAGAAGGGTAGAGAGAGAAGGAGACACAGAATTCAAAGCAGGCTCCAGGCTCTGAGCTGTCAGCACATATCCCGGTGCAGGGGCTTGAACTCATCAACTGTGAGATCATGACCTGAGCCAAAGTCAGATGCTTAACTGACTGAGCCACCTAGACTCCCCAATAGGAAATATTTTTAAATCATATATCTGGTAAAGGACTCATATGCAGTACACAAAGAACTCTTACAATGAAATAATGAGAAGACAAACAACCATTTTTAAAAATGGGTGCGGCACCTGGGTGACTCAGTGGGTTGAGCATCAGATTCTTGATTTTGGCTCAGGTCATGATCCCAGGGTTGTGGGACTGAGCCCCATGTCGGGCTCCGTGCTGACGGTGTGGAGCCTGCTTGGGATTCTCTGTCTCTGCCTCTTTCTTTGCCCTTCCCCCACTCACACTTAAGATTCTCTCTCACCTTCTGTCCCTTTCATGCTCGCTCTCGCGCGCTCTCTAAAAAAGGGGGAGGGCAAAAGATTTTAATAGATGTTTCATACAAAAAGACATATGAATGGAGAAAAAACACACGAAAAGATGCTAAACATCATTAGTCACTAAGGAAATGAAAATTAAAACTACAATGAGATACCATCACGCACCCAGGAGAAAGGATAGTCCGAAAGACAGGTCCAAGTTTGAGTGAGATATGGTGAAATGGGAACCTGCATATATTGCTGGTGGCCGGGTAAAACTGTACACTTTGGAAAAGAGTGTGGCAGTTTCTTAGAAAGTCAAATATATACTTACCACGAACCCCAGAAATTTTACTTCTAGTTATCTGTCCAGGAGAGACAGACACACACGTCCATACAAAGACTTGTCCACAAGTGATGGCAGCAGTAACATTAATAACAGCCAAAAGCTGGAAACAACCCAATGTCCTTTGAAATGTTGAACTGATAAACTGTGTTTAGCCATAAAATGGAACACCATTCGGCATTCAAAAGGACCAAACGTTTTCCCCACCTTGCTTTACTGAGATATAATTGACGGTAATGGAACATGCTTTTGAGTCATAGTACAACTTGGATGAACTTCAAACACCTTCAGCTAGGGGAGTGGAGTCCACACAAGTGATATGTTGGGCGATTTCGTTTATAGGAAATGTCCACAAAGGCAACTCTCTAGAGGCAGAAAGCAGATCAGTGGTTGTCTAGGGGAGGGGGTGCTTGGCTGGCTGGCTTGTGTAGAGCACGCGACTTTGATCTTGGGGTTGTGAGTTCCAGCCTCCTGTTGGGTGTACTTAAAAAAATTAAAAATCTTTAAAAAAAAAAAGGTTGCCTGGGGATGGGAATAGGGCTTGACTATAATTCATGAGAGAGGGGCGCCCGGGTGGCTCAGTCGGGTAGGCGTCTGACTTCAGCTCAGGTCATGATCTCACAGCCCATGAGCCCAAGCCCCGCGTCGGGCTCTGTGCTGACGGCTCAGAGCCTGGAGCCTGCTTCGGATTCTGTGTCTGCCTCTCTGCCCCTCCCCTGCTCACACTCTCTCTTTCTCTCTCACAAATAAATAAACATCAAAAAAATTTTTTTAAATTTCATGAGAGAACTTTTTGGGGCGACATAAAGGTTCTGAACCTGGATTGTGGGGACAGATGCCCAAATGTATAAACGGACTGAAAATCATTCAACTGTACATATATGATGGATGCAATTCCTGGCAGGTAAAATATATCCCTCTAAAGCTGTTTAAGAGAACAAACAAACAGTAGGAAACACCAACTCATTTTATGAGTCCAGCATCGCACAGATACCAAAACCAGACAGAGATACCACACGAAAAATTTTTAGGGCGATGTGTCCCTATGTCTGTAGTTTAGTTTGAAATGTGCCCAAACCAAGACTAATTGATAACTAGATGAACAAACACATGACAAAGGATGTTTAGTAGAATGGTAGGATCTAGCATTAGGTATTTGGGCATTCCCTGCAAAAATCCTTCAACTTTGCAGTACCTTTGAAATCTTTGATAATAAAACGGAAAAAGAAATGTATCCATAACACAGGACATGGCTCGGCTGAGAATAAATTTTACGAAGTCAAACAGTATAAATAATATCGATGTAATCCAAAAAGGAGAAGAAAGACAAAGTTTAAAAATAGGTGGCAAGAGGAAGGGACAAGTATGGGGGTGGGGTGAGAGCTACGTGGCCGTCTAAGTCGGTAGAGAGTATCTGGGCTTCAAGTCTGAGAAATACGAGTATAAGGGCGACTGAGGAGGTTGAGTTAATGACCAGAAGAAAGAGCTGTAAGAGTTGATTGAGAATTGCAGGGGTGGGGTTGTTCAGGGACCTGCTGTTTATCGTTCGTTATCGGCCTCGTAGTATTGCTCAACTTAAAACTGGTGTCTGTGTTACTTTGATAAAAATAAAAATTAAATTAAAAAAATTAGCCACAGGGGTGCCCGGGTGACTCAGGCGGTTAAGCATCCAACTCTTGATTTCAGCTCAGGGCATGACCTCGAGGTTGGTGAGCTTGAGCCCGTACCAGGCTCTGCAATGACAGTGTGGAGCCTGCTTGGGATTCTCTCTCACTCTTTTTCCTCTCTCTCTCTTTCTCTGCTTTTCCCCTGCATGCTCTCTCTCAAAAATACATCAATAAACTTAAACATTAGTCACAAAAAGCTCATACTTAAGCTCTTGGAAATATAATAAGACCGGAAGCCTTTGCCTATTTGGGGCAGATGATCAGGGAGAAGCCTGAAATTGCCCAAGACTGGCTCACTTAGGTCAGGGCTGCTTCTGTCTGGGGATGGCGTCTGGGTGCTGGAGGGGCCCCCACCCTCCAGAGTCTCCAGATCCTGCCCCTGCCTCAGTTGGGGGCTGGAGTTTGCAGGAGCCTGGAGGCTGTGTGCCCATCTCCTGTTCCTCTTGGCTCCTGGCTGGCTGAGCAGCTGCAGTGTGAGTTCTGGAATCCTGCCTGGGGGAGGAAGGCAAAGCCTAGCTAGGCCAAGAGAGTTTTACATTTGAGAGTAGGTGTGGCACTAGGTCATATGGAGAGAATCTGTGCCTAACCCTTACTGAGAAGAGTAGAGGGAACACACATTTACAAAGCATTTTGAGAAGAAAAGGTGGAGTCTAGAACAAGCAAGTGTTTCATCAGGCCCAGAGCTCTGGACTAAGTAGATTTGGAAAGGAGAATGGGAACTTGCTTTTTTGCGTCCAAACCCTCCATGTGTGTTGCCACTGGAATTTCTCCCTCCCACAATTCTGCTGAACTTCCATTGGAAAAGCTGCCAGAAAGGAGCGTCTGGGTGGCTCAGTCGGTTAAGCGTCTGACTTCAGCTCAAGTCATGATCTCACAGTTCGTGGGTTTGGGCCCCGCATCAGGCTCTATGCGGACAGCTGAGAGCCTGGAGCCTTCTTCGGATTCTGTGCCTCCTTCTCTCTGCCCCTCGCCTCCTTGCACTCTGTCTCAAAAATAAAAAAACATGAAAAAAATAATAAAATTAAAAGGCCAATGCTTAAAAAAAGAGTAGTAACAAAGGCAGCTCTCAGGCACTGATTGTTGTGCAAGGAGCCAAGCATTTTATACACATTGTTTGAGTCTTGCAAAAAAAAAAGTATCATTGCTAATTTTACAAGCAAGTAGATAGAAGCTAGGATGATTACTTTTTTTTAAAGTTTATTTATTTTGAGAGAGTTGTATACACACAAGCTGAGGAAGGGCAGAGAGAGAGAGAGAGAGACAGAGAGAGAGAGAGAGAGAGGGAGAGGGAGGGAATCCCAAGCAGGTTCTGCACTGTCCAAACTGGACACGAGGCTTGATCCCACACTGTGGGAGCATGACCCTGGGAGCGTGACCTGAGTCAAGATCAAGAGTCAGATGCTGAACTGACTGAGCCACCCAGGCACCCCTAGGACAATTAATTTTATGCATCAACTTGGCCTAGGCCATGGTGTCCAGAAGTTTGGTCAAGTACTCCTCTGGATATTGTTGTACAGGTATTTTCTAGATATGATTGACAGTCGACTGTTTGACTAAAGCAGATCACTCGCTATAACGTGGGTGGGCCACATCCATTCACTTCAGGGCATTAAAAAAAGCACCAAGGTCTCCAGAGGAAAAAGGAATTCAGCCCCTAGACTACCTTTGAACTCAAGAACCCAACATCAAACATTCTTAGGTCTCCACCATGTCCACTGCCCTACAGATTTTGGATTTACCAGCCCCTACAGTCTGGTGAGCCAAATCCTTAAAATAAACCTCACCCTCCATACACACATCCTATAGGCTCTTTCTCTTTTTCTAGGCTTTTTTAGGGCCTAATACAGAGGCAGGGCTTTCCTGCACCACACACCAGATCTGTGGGTTGCCTCGTCCACTCACCACAGAAGACCGAGGCTGGAACAGAGAGGGCTGGAGGACTTATGAGGCACCTGAAGAGGCAGAGAGGATAGTGACCCACTCAAAACAACTCAGTAGTCCTTTATTAGACACTGTCAGCTCAGCCGAAGCGTACCGTCTCACCAGAAGGCCATTTGACAATACCTGTCAAAACTGTACGTCATCACACTCTGTGATCTGGCAATTTTATTTCCATAAATTTACCTTAGGAAAATAACTGGACTCAGGTATACTGGTAGACCTACAAACAGGACTGTTATAATAATGAGAAAATACATGTAATTAGAGGAGAGGATAAAGTTTTAAATGAGACACCCGGTCTATGCAGTACTATGCAGGCCCCATGAAAGGAAAATGAAGAACTCTCACTTCTGGGTAGGATGGAGTTGTTGGCAGCCAAATAATGTTCCCACTGAAAACAACTAGAAAAGCCAGAGAAACGATATTTCAGAGACGATATTTCAGGTTTAAGAGAGGTACAGAAGCAACAGTGGCCAGAAGGGTTAAGGATGTGCAGAGGGAGGAACCACGGAGGTGCAAAGTGACACCTTTCAGCCACCTGCAATTGCCAATTCTGGCAAGAGGCTAAGGATCCAGGTTTTCCCCAGGGGGAAGGCTGCAGGTGAGACAAGAGAAATCAGCAGAGCCGTTTATAATCCCACAGGCTGCAGTGACAAAACCGAAAGCCTGAGGAACCTCAAATATATGTTCAGTTATCACCATTACCTGAAGTCTGAAATTTTATAAGATGGGAACCTTAAAAGCTAAGCCCAACCTCTGTGAAGCAGAGCGGAATTTTGCAGAGTCACAGTGCTGAGAAGTTAAATGATCAGAGTTTGACATCTCTCAAAAGGAAACCCTCTGCTGTATACACCAGGATTTCAGTTCAAGGTCCCAAACGGGTCAGCCCTAGGAACAAGGCAAATGAGTAGTAGATGGAACTCCATTAAAACTGCATTCCATACACTTCTAATTGTAGAAGGAATTCTGGAATTAGGAAGCCACCATTTGACAACCACCATAGGAATCATCACTCAGACAAGAAGCATCAATAGATGATAAAACATTTTGGGTTTGGGTAAGTTTGTTTGTTTGTTTATTTATTTATTTATTTATTTATTTATTTATTTATTTTGAGAGAGAAAGAGCACGAGTGGGGGAGGGGCAGAGCGAGGGAGACAGAGAATCCCAAGCAGGCTCCACACCATCAGGGCAGAGTTTGACGCGGGGCTCGATCCCATGAACAGTGAGATCATAACCTGAGCCCAAATCAAGAGCTGGACGCAGAACTGAATGAGCCACCCAGGCACCCAGCCACATGAGAAAAATTAATATCAACAGGAACGGGGCAAATAGACATCATGTGCCTCCTGATACGGGGCACTGAGAACACAATCTTTCGGTGGTATTCCTGTCATAAATGCATGCCTGAATCTAATCACGAGGAAACATCAGGTTTGAAGCATCAAACCCAAGTTGACATATATTCTACAGAATAACTGGCCTGTACTCCATCGTGAAAGGTGAAAACTAAGGAACTATTCCAGATTAAAGGAGAATAAAGAGACATGATAACTAAATGCAGTGTGTGATCATGGATCGGATCTTGGACCATATATATATATGGTCCATATATATAGAGAGACTATATATATATATATATATATATATATATATATATATATATATATTACTCTAAAGAATATTGGAGAGAAAACTGGTGAATTTTGAGTAAGATTTGTAGATGGAATCATATTAATGTTGGCTTCTTCATTTTGATCATTGTACTGTGTTACACGAAGACTGATGGATGACTTCTCATCAGAGATGATGGAAGCCAGAAGACAATGAAAAGACATTTAAAGTTCTTGCGTGAAAGCAAACAAACCTGTCAACATAGAATTTTTTCTTACCTAAGGAAACCGTCTTGAAAATAAAGATGTTCCCAGATAAAAGCTGAGATAATATGTCACCTACAGGAATCCTTAAAGGGAAATCTCCAAGCAAAAGAAAAACGACCCTAGATGGAAACAGGGAAATGCATGAAGGAATGAAGAGTAATAGAAAGGGTAAATATGTAGTTAAATATAAGTAAATATTGTCTGTACAAAGCAATAGAAATGTCGACTTGAAATGTCTTATAAGAACAACACAGAAGTTGGGAGGAGGCAAGTGAAGTTAAAATACTCTAACATTATAGCCTCATTAGAGAAGTGGTCAAAGTAGTATTATATTAGACCATGAAGTCAGAAATGCATATTTTAATCTGTAGGAGTAGCCACTAAAAGAATAATAAAAGAATGTATAATTAACAAGTTTTTAGAGGAGGGAATATTTTTTAAAAGAATCCAGGGGCACCTGGGTGGCTCAATTGGTTGAACATCTGACTCTTGATTTCATCTCAGGTCATGATCTCACAGTTGGTGAGTCTGAGCCCTGCGTCGGACTCTGCACTCACAGTGTGGAGCCTACTTGGGATACTCTGTCTCCCTCTCTCTCCCAAAAATAAATTGAAAAAAAAAAAAAAAGAATGCAAAAGAAGACAACAAATAAGAGAAAAGGGAACAAGAAACAAGGACTATAGTAGGTATAAACCCAAATATATTAGTAAATACGCTAAATATAAGGGGACTAAATTCTACAATTGAAAGACTAGGATAGACAGAATGGATCAAAATCTAACAACTATAACCTGCTAACAAAGATCACACCCTAAATATTAGGCCTTGAAAACACTGAAAGTAAAAGTATCATTATCACTGATACACCTATGCTAATATCAGATCAAATAGGCTTCAAGGCAAAAAAAAGTACAAAGAGATGAAGATGTACACTTAACGATGTAAAAGGGTCATTCCACCAGAAAGACATAAACCCAGCCATTTCAATAACCATATTAAATGTAAGTGGTCTAAACACCTCAATTGAAAGTCTGATTGGACAGGAATCCTGTGGATATTCCATCCACAAGAAACCCACATAAGGACAAAAATAATTTAAAAGGAAAAGGATGGAAATATCATACTATGCTACTATGATTTTTTTTTTTTTAACAGAAGGGGTAGTATCAAAATCAGATAAAGTTGATTTCAGGGCAAAGAATACTACTAATAGTAAAAAGTTTTATTTCATAATGTTAAAGAGTTCAATTCATTAGGAGAATGTAACCATCTTAAACACTTACACACATAATGGAATTTCAAAATAAAAGAAGCAAAAGTAATAGAACTGCACAGAAAGACAGACAAATCCACAATAACGGCCAGAGATTTCAACACCCATCTTTTAATATTTGATAGAACAAGTAGGTAGAAAATCGCTGAGGATACAGACGCCTTGAATAATACCATCGACCCATTTACAAAACGGTACTTACAGAGCCCTCCACCCAACAACCCCCAATTACACTTATTTTTCAAATAAGGTTTGAACCTTATTTGAAACCAAATAAGGTTTGAACCACGGAACCTTTATCAACTTAGATCATATTCTGAACATAAAACAAGTCTTCATCCATTTAAAAGGATTCAAGTCACACACACAATGTTCTTTGACCACAGTGGAATTCAATTAGACACCAATGACAAAGATGTTTGGAAAATTCCCAAATGTTTGGAAAATAACTTAGTTCTAAATAACCCATGGGTCAAAGA
This sequence comes from Panthera tigris, assembly GCF_018350195.1. Classification (NCBI taxonomy): domain Eukaryota; kingdom Metazoa; phylum Chordata; class Mammalia; order Carnivora; family Felidae; genus Panthera; species Panthera tigris. The sequence goes on from NC_056674.1 coordinate 48,650,791, forward strand.
GTAAATCTGGAAGTATAGCAGTATTTAGAAGTAAATGAAAATAAGAAGGTGATGGGTCAAACAATGTGTGAGTGCTGCTGACACAATAACTGGAAAGAGACCCGGGGCATCTATCCAGATGATAAAAGTGCTCTAAGACTCAATGCTGGTTACAGTTGCACTGGTACATTGGTAAATGTACCGATAAACTTGGTACATTTGTTGAAAACAACTAAATTGTACAGTGCAGCTAAACTGAGTGGATTGCGTGACACGTATACTTCACAGAAGTTGTTTCTAAAAACACCTAAGGACTGTTAAAGAAGAAATAAAATCGCATTTGCAGACAACTTAGTGGTAAACATAATAAAATTTTAAATGTATAATCTGTTAGAATTAATAAATGAGTTTATCAAGGTCACTGGATATAAGGTAAGTATAGAAAAATAAATTATAGTTCTATATTAACTATAAATAGACAATAAAATTAACAAAATACTACTTATGATAGCATCAAAACCAACAGATACCTAAAAATGAATCTTTTTTTTTAAGTTCATTTGGAGAGAGAGAGCACGCACACAAGCTGCAGACGGGGAGCGGGAGAGAGAGAGAAAGAGAGAGAGACCATGGCAAGCAGGCGCCGTGCTGTCAGCGTGGAGCCCCATGTGGCGCTGAAACTCTAGAACTGTGAGATGATGGCCCGAGCCGAAATCAAGAGTCAGACGTTTAACCGACGGAGCCACCCAGGTGCCCTCCCTAGAAATAAATCTCCTAAAACTATGCAAGTCCTCTACACTGAAATCTACACAACATTATTGAAAGAAATGTTTACAATGTAAGTAAGTGGAGACAGATACCACGCGCATGCATCAAAACATTCACTGTGATGGAGTTGTCAGTTTTTCCTAAAGTGATACACAGCGTCAAACTTAGCTCGTCTTCTGAGCCATAAAACAAGTCTTAGTACATTTAAAAGTTCCCATCAAACCCCAGCAGGTCTTTTTGTGGAAAATGATAAGCTGATTCTAAAATTTTTATGCAAATGTAAAGTTCCTAGAATATCTAGGGCAATCTTGAAGAACAGCAGAGCTGGAGGAGTTACACTCCCAAGAACCAAAACTTTCAAGGGGCTGATGTAATGAAAACAGTGTGGTATTGGTGCAAGAATACACAAGGGATCAGTGGAACATGAGCCAGAATCCAAAACGTGTCTACAGTTTTATGACAAAGCGATGCTATAAGGCTATGGAGAAAGGACAGTCCTTTTGTGCTGGGTCAACTGGATATGCACATATGCACAAGCAGTGAGTTTGTTTGTTTGTTTGTTTGTTTTGCACAAGCAGTGAACTTTAACCTCCAACTCTTACTGGATTACAACCAAAAATTTCAGCTGGATTACACATCTAAATCTGGAATGTAAAACAGGAAAGCTTGGAAAAAAACATAGGATGATATCTTTATTTATTTATTTATGTTGAGAGAGAGAAAGAAAGAACGAGAAGAGGAAGGGCAGAGAGAGAGGGAGACAAAGGATCCTAAGTGGGCTCCGTGCTAACAGCGGAGAGCCTGATGCGGAACTGGAACTCACAAACTGTGAGAACGTGACCTGAGCCAAAGTCAGAAGCTTAATGAACTGAGCCACCGAGGCACCCCGAGAATATCTTTATCAGCATAAACCTCGGAAAGAAATCTTAGTAGGCAAAGATTTCTTAAATACGACACCAAAAAAAGTCCGTTATAATGGAAAAACTATTATGTAAACAACATTAAAATTGGGAGTGGCTGTTTATCAGAAGACACCATTAACAACAGCGAAAAGATCCAGGGACTGGAAGATACAACACAAATAACCAACAGAGGAGTTCTATTTAGATTTTTAGTTATATAAAGATCTCCCATAAATCATGAACAAAAAGTCAAGTGAACCAATAGAAACATGAACAGAAGATTTGAACGGGCCCTTCACAGAACAGGATATCCTAAAGGTCAACAAACATGAAAACGCGCTCAATGCCATTATTCATCAGGGAAACAGAAACTAAGACTATGGGGAGATTAAAAAAAAAAAAAAAAAAAAAAAAGACTAGGAGGACATCAGGCGCACGCGTACCTCAATGGCTAAAATGAAAAAGACAGGTAATTCTCAAGTCTCGGCAAAGATGTGGAGGAACGGGAATTCTCTTACACACGTACCTATCTGTTTTTGCTAATATCCCAAAACCTGAAGGAATTTTTAACCGTTAACAGCAGTAGCGTGTGGGTTCGGGACCATGGGAGGTCTTAGGGCTTTTAATAAATCTACTGCTGTGTAATTTTACTTTGCAGGCTTTACTCTCACCGTCAGAAATGAAAAGTTTCACATTTTGAAAAGAACAAGTCTCTCCCATCACGCTCGAACACCAAGACCCAGGACGTAGTGGTATTTCCTCGCCCTCCTCTCTCTTGACCTTTCTTTCTGTGGCACTTACCTTGACCACTCCTGGGTCAAAGCCGGGTCTGCCTTCAAACCCCAGGGGCTGACCCCACTCTGCTCCCCTCCCACCCGTCCATCAGCCCTTCCGGTGCCTCAGTCTCGGTCCCTGGGATCTCTCCGTCACCCTCTCTCCTGGCTCCTGGACAAGCGCACTGGGGGTAGCTCTTCCCTGAGGGCTCCTCAGTTTCTCTCCGGCCTCATTTCCACCAAATTAGAGTGAGGAAGATCCACCCCCCACCCCTGCATTCCCCATCCTCCAGCTTCCCCAGCCTGCAGACAAGTCCCAGTCTCCAGGTCCTGCAGATCCTGTCACACAGCTGTCCTCCCCTCCACCAAAGCCTCTTGAGCCTGGGTCACCTCCTGCCACCCGGATGGCCCCCAGCCTCCCGCTGCTCCTGCTGGCCCCAACGTCCTGCCCCAGCCCATGTCACACCCCCCCCCCCAACTCCACCGCTTTCACCAGACCCCCATCTACTAGCTAGCTGTGTGACTGTGGACACCTTATCTAAGCCTCAGTCTCCCTCTAAAATGAGGGTTGTAGAATCTACCTCACAGAATTGTCATAAGGATTCCATGAGATAAAGTCTAGCATACAGTGCCTCCTTAATCAATGTCACCAGTTTCTACTCTTTCTGTTCAGCTCCACGGGACCGCAAGGCACGGGTGATCTGACCCCTTCCCCAAGTACCGAGACCGCCCCTCCCACCCCTCAACTGCCCCGCCCAAGCCCCTCTGTCTGTCCAGGTCCGGCCCCTGCACCTCCCCCGCCCCCCTTCTCGGCACCCTGCAGTCACTCAGGCCTAGGTTCCTCATGGGAGGTGGGAGTGAGGGGTCCACCCGGCTGTGCACCAGCCGCTCTCCCGCCTTCCGCTTCCAATAGTCCCCGCTACGCTCCTAAACCAGAATCTGTCCACAGTCACAAACCTCCATCCCCATTAAACGCGAGAGGGGCGCCTGGGTGGCTCAATCGTTGAGCGGCTGACTTCGGCTCAGATCATGATCTCACGGTGGTGGGACAGCTCAGAGCCTGGAACCTGCTCCCTGTCTCTGCCCCTCTCTCGCTCTCTCTCAAAAAATAAATAAACATTAAAACAGTATTTTAAACGGAGCGAGAGGCCTAATTAGGATCTGGGACAGGGAGAGGGGAGAAGCTCACCTGAGACAGAGCGCAGCAGCCAGACACACAGGGCCCAGCCACGCCAGGACGCCGGGACTCTACTCGGGAGCTTTGGTGGCGACGCCATCTCTCTCCGTATCAGCCCGAGGCTGGACTGAGCGTGCAGCGCTTCTCCAACCAGGCCCTCACCGTGGCCCCAGAACGAGGGGCCTGACGTCGGCTTCCTCCCTAGGTGCGGAGGGGGCGCGGTGGGGGGGCGGTGTACAGACACAGGCGCGGTGCAATTGTGGGCCAACCCCAATATCCGGGTCTCTCGGAAAGCCCCTGGAGGGGTGGGGGTGGGGCATCTGAGCGCTGGGGCGAAGTACAGAGGACTACTTGGTTTGCAAGCAGTTCAGCAGAGGACTTGGTTTACTGGCCCCTGAAACCAGTCCCGGAGAGGTCCAGGCCTCGGGTCTGGCTGGGTCCGCAGGCCTGAACTGTGATGTCAGAGGCACACCCCTTTCTTTCTCTCTGCTCTGTAGCCGTCTTTCTTTCCGTTTGGTTTGCGGGCAGGCTCTCCACACGTGGTGGAAAGATGTCCCCCAGGGCCCAAGGCTCAGGTTGGCCAGCGTAGCCACCTCGGGGAAAAGGAAGAGCCTCCTTCCTGTTACTTGAAGCAGAGGTCCGAGGCTGATGTTGGTCGACCTAGCCTGGACCATGCACCTGCCCAGACCCATCCCTGTGATCAGTGGGCTGGCTGGGCCTGGGTCACCTGTGCCCTCTGGAAGCTGAGGCATGGGGGCAGTTTCAGAGGGTCTCTGGGGACTTGGAGTCACAGCATGGTGGTTCCCAGAGGAAAGCTGGATGCAGTCACCAGAGGGTCCAGAGCAGGCACCTACCTGTCCAAAGGGGCTAATGTAACAGAAGAAGGGGGGGGGGGCTCTCCGGCCCAAGAGGGGCCCCTCTGCTGCCTCCTTCCAGCTTCTCAGTTTGGCAGCCATGTCCCCACACCCTCTCACAAAGCCCCCACCTGTTTCTCCACGTTGCTCTGCTTCCTGACTGTCCCAAGAAGTGGCCCGCAGTTTCTCCTGCGGCTCGGGAAGAAAAGCCTTGATGGCCTGCTCACCAGAGCCCTGAGACATCCTTCCGTCCCAGAGAGACCCAGACCTCGTGGTTCTGTCATAGCAACCAAGATAATCATAACAATAGATAATTGGCCACCTCCTCATCTTCCCTTCAGGTTGGGTTATCCGGTGGACTCGGCGCCAGTGCCACGAGGCACTTAGCACACACGGTACCCGGCATGTTGGAAGCACCTGGTGAATGAGGTAGGTCATGTTTTCCAACATGGCCTCCACAGTGCCTCTCCCCCCACACGCCCTTTCTGCTTCCACCCGAGTTGGCATTCATTTTCCAAGCTGAGATACAACGGACGCACAGTAAGCTGTACGTATTCAAAGTGTGCAGCTTGGTCAATTTTGACGTGCGTATGCCCCTGAAACCATCACCGCTGTCAAGATGTCGAACACATCCACCAGCCCTAAAAGTTTCCTGATGCCCCTCTGTCATCCCTCCCTCTCCCCACCTCTAGCATCTGCAGGCAACCGCGGGCGTGCTTCCCGGCACCACAGGTCAGTTTGCGTTTTCTAAACGTTTTATGTAAATTGAATAATACTGTGCATGCACTTTTTTGTCTGGTTTCTTTCACTCAGCGTCGTAACTTTGAGAGCCGCCCACGTTATTCCATGTACCCATAGTTAATTAATTTTTATTGCTGAATTGTACTTCACCGTATGCCATAATTTACTTACCTGTTCGCCTGCTGGTGAACATTTGGGGTGTTTCTCATTGTTGGCTCGTTCAAATAAAGCTGCTGTGAACATTCACGTGTAAGCCCTTGTATACACTCTCCTTCCTTTCGCAGTGATTACCTTGGAGTCACATGGCTGGGTCACAGGGTAAGTGGATGTTTAACTTCCTAACAGACCGCCCGGCCCTTTTCCAAAATGTTTGTACGAGAGCATCCTTGACACCCCTGCACATGGTCAGTCTTTTTTGTCTCAGACATTCTGGTAGGGGTGTAGTGATAGCTCATTGTGGTTTTAATTTGCCTCGTCTAATGACTGATAGTGTTGCTGGGTTGCCGTGCTGGGAGGAAGCCAAGCAGCGGCAGGCAGAGCCCACGTGTAGGTGTTCAGCTGACGACCAGCCACAGGCAATAGACATGTCGGTGACCCTCAGATGGTCCCAGCCCCCGGCCTTCAGGCCCCCCCCTCCCCCCGCCGATGCCACACGGGGTGGAAATAAGCTGACGCCACCAAGCCCTGCCCAGACGACAGATTCATGAACAAAGTAGACGACTGGTGTTTTAGAGATGACTTTTTTAAGCTTATTTATTTATTTTGAGAGACACACAGACAGCACGAGTGGGGGAGGGGCAGAGAGAGAGGGAGAGAGAATCCCAAGCAGGCTCCGCGCTGTCAGCACAGAACTGGACGCGGGGCTCCAACTCACGAGCCGCGAGATCCTGACCTGAGCCGAAGTCAGACGCTTAACCGACTGAGCCACCCAGGCGCCCCCAGAGTAGAGAATTGAGGAGCTTAAGCCCTCCTGTTGTGCTGCCTGGATTGGAATCCTTCCTCCACTACTTCTCCTCTAAGTCAACCAAATTCTTTAACCTCTCTGAGCCTGAGTTTTAGCTTCTTCAAATTGGGAACAGTAGAACCTGCCTCAGAGGGTGGTTATGAATCTAAAATGACCCGTGTCTGGCACAAAAACAGACATTCAGATCAATGGAACAGAACAGAGAACCCAGAAATGGACCCCCAAACGTATAGCCAGCTAATCTTTGACAAAGCAGGAAAGAATATTCAGTGGAATAAAGACAGTCTCTTCAGCAAGTGGCGCTGGGAAAACTGGACAGCGACATGCAGAAGAATGAACCTGGACCGCTTTCTTACACCGCACACACAAAATAAACTCAAAATGGATGAAAGACCTCAATGTAAGACAGGAAGCCATCAAAATCCTCGAGGAGAAAGCAGGCGAAAACCTCTTTGACCTTGGCCGCAGCAACTTCTTACTCAACACGTCTCTGGAGGCAAGGAAAACGAAAGCAAAAATGAACTACTGGGAGCTCACCAAAATAAAAACCTTCTGCACAGCGAAGGAAACAATCAGCAAAACTAAAAGGCAACCGACGGGATGGGAGAAGATATTTGCAAACGACGTATCAGATAAAGGGTTAGTATCCAAAATCTAGAAAGAACTTCTCAAACTCCACACCCACAAAACAAATAGTCCAGTGAAGAAATGGGCCAAAGACATGAATAGACACTTCTCCAAAGAAGACATCCAGATGGCCGACACATGAAAAAATGCTCAACGTCACGCGTCATCAGGGAAATACAAATCAAAACCTACCACGAGATACCACCTCACCCCTGTCAGAATGGCTAACGTGAACAACTCAGGCAACCACAGATGTTGGCGAGGATGCGGAGAGAGAGATCTCTTTTGCACTGCTGGTGGGAACGCAAGTTGGTGCAGCCACTCTGGAAAACAGTATGGAGCTTCCTCAAAAAATTAGAAAAAGAAGTACCCTAGGACCCAGCAATTGCACTACCAGGTATTTATCCAAGGGATACAGGTGTGCCGTTTCGAAGGAACACACGCACCCCAATGTTCACAGCAGCGCTAACAACAATAGCCAAAGTAAGGAAAGAGCCCAAATGTCCATCGGTGGATGAACGGATAAAGAAGATGTGGTACGTATGTACAATGGAGCATTACTCGGCCATCAAAGAGAATGAAATCTTGCCGTTTGCAACTACGTGGATGGAACTAGAGGGTATTATGCTAAGTGAAAGTAGTCAGCCAGAGAAAGACAAGTATCATAGGACTTCACTCATAGGAGGATTTTAAGATACAAAACAGATGAACGTAAGGGAAGGGAAGGAAAAATAACATAAAAACAGAGAGGGGGACAAAACAGAAGAGACTCTTAAATATGGAGAACAAACCGAGGGTTGCTGGAGGGGTTGTGGGAGGGGGATGGGCTAAATGGGGAAGGGGCACTAAGGAATCTACTCCTGAAATCATTGTTGCACTATAGGCTAACTAACTTGAATGTAATTTAAAAAAATAAAAAATAAATAAATTAAAATCTAAAAAGAAATAAATTAATACATAAAATGATCCATGGCAAGAACTTAGCCGACTCGGCCTGGCACCTGCTGCTGTTATTTTTACCAGCCTTGTCCGATGGCTGTATGGATATAAAAACGCCCTCCCTCATTCTCTCCCAGGGAGCTTGTCTGCCCAGCTCCTGGTGGAAAGGCCTCAGGTGTGTGGGTCAGATGAGTTAATATTGATTGGTCTAGGCAATTTACAAACATGGGATCGCTTGGGTTTTTAAAATCTGGACTCTCTCTGGGGCGCCTGGGTGGCTCAGTTGGTTAAGCGTCCGACTTCGGCTCCCGTCATGATCTCACAGTTCTTGGGTTCAAGCCCCGCGTTGGGCTCTGTGCTGACAGCTGAGAGCTCAGAGCCCGGAGCCTGCTTTAGATTCTGTGTCTCCCTCTCTCTCTGCCCCTCCCCTGCTTGCGCGCTCTCTCTCTCTTTCAAAAATAAACATTAAAAAAAATTATTTAAAGTCTGGATTCTCTCCTTTTAGGGCATGTATTGCCAGGCAAATGTTCTATCCCTCTGAGCCTGCTTCTTGCCCCCCCAAACAGGGTTAAGGCTGTCTACCGAACAGGGTGAATACGTAGGGATGTTATAAGGCACCGTTCTGCCACAAAGTGAGTCCCTGATAAATAGCAGCTATTAACACTAGTAACACTTATCCTGTGATACAGCAGGTAACAAATTAATTACTTTGGAAGGAAAACAAGGGTGGGGAATAACCTTTTTTTAAGTTTGTGTTATTTATTTTGAGAGAGGGAGAGAAAACATGCATAAGTGGGGGAGGGGCAGAGAGAGGGGGCGGGGGGCGGAGAGAATCCCAAGCAGGCTCGGCACTGACAGTCCAGAGCCCAATGCAGGGCTCGAAGTCATGAACCGTGAAATCATGACCCTAGCCAAAGTCACATGTTTCGCTGACTGAGCCACCCAGGCACCCAGGAATCACTTTTTAATGCAGAATTTGGGGAGCTTTAAAATTTTTGTATTATCTATATTGTTTTAAAATTGTAATCCACATTTTAATAAATTTTAAGAAGATTAATACATTCAAATTATCAATAAAAATTTAAATATGCTATATTGTGTGCCACATACAAATTTTTATCCCCATTTGCAGGTGACTTGAGGCTCTCATTCGTTTCTACCAGACATTCCATTTGTGACCAACGGCCGCTGGTCAGAGCTCGGTTTCCCGACCGTGGTCACGCCAGCCTCCCTCCTGCTGGCCTTACAGAAAATCAACCCAAGTATCCCACAAACGACTAAATTCTAGAAAGTTACACAGCTGTGGAGGAGGGGAGGGGCTGTGCTCTTGGGGAGCCTAGATGGGGAGGGGCAAGGCCACGCCCCGGGTCCGCAGTGGTACAGGCTCCGCAGACTCCCGATTTTCCACCAGTGCCCTCCTCCCTGAAGAGTCCACACCTCGCAGGGAACTGGAGAATCAATAAACAAGAACAACGACATAATATCCTGCCTCCAGCGCTTATGAAGGTCCCTGCTTGAGGGGAGAAGACGGAGTGAGGGGGAGAGTGCTAGATTCATGTCAAAAACCAAGGGAGCCAGCTGTTATCCCATAACAAAGTCCTCCAGCTCACGGGAGAAACCAACAGACAGACCTCCGTGGGATTCGGGGAGGATAAAGAGCCAGCTCAAGACTCTGCTGTGCCAGGGGGCGCCTGGGTGGCTCAGTCGGTGAAGTATCTGACTTCGGCTTCGGGCCTGATCTCATGGTTTGTGGGTTCAAGCCCCGTGTTGGGCTCTGTGCAGACAGCTCAGAGCCTGGGGCCTGCTTTGGATTCTGTGTGTGTGTGTGTGTGTGTGTGTGTGTGTGTCTGCCCTTCCCCTGCTCACACTCTCTTTCTCTCAAAAATAAACATTAAAAACACAAAACAAGACTGCGGTGCCTAAGTAAGTGGGTGGAGTGAGGGAAGGGAGAACACTGCAGCAGTAGTTTTGATTCATTCTGCAACGGTTAGGTCTAGTCACTTAGCCGTGCGTGGTAAGAGACTGGAAAACAATTGAAGAAAGATTCCCACTAACTCTGACGTACGAGTTTCTCAGCGTGGGGCATCGATCGGGTTGTCTGGTGTGAGAGCTGGTGTCCTCAAAGCAAAGAGAAAACAGATTTTGCTCAATTACTCGCCACCGACATAACGGTCCGAGCGTCTCAAAGCGCTCACGTGAGCAGCAGTGAAACAGATACGATTACCTTGAAAGGGAAAAAGAAGATTCTGAGAGCCGACCACTGTCAGGTGGGAAACAGGAAGCCAGTAGCCCCGTGCTAAGTGATTCATCAGCAGATAACATTGAGTGGCTTAACGTAAACACCCTGATGGAAGGCTGCCATTAGAGCTTCAACCCAAACCCCTCGAGGAAGAGGAGGAAGAAAAGCAGGAGTTTTCAGTTTTTAAACAGACAAATTTAAAAGTGAGTATTTCTTTAAGAAATAGAGCACACATACACTACGCACCCCCCCCCCAAATATATAAGAAATGGTACACGTAGGTTTTTCATTGTAATTAAATTTTCCTCCCTACCCCCTAAGAAAACAAAACCAAAAACCAAAAACTTGAAATACACATGGAACTCTAGTTAATGATACAAAAGCTGAACGGTTTTGGAGGAGGAGGGGTCAGCTTCCACGATGAAAGAGGACGCTCCTACCAAACTGACCTTCCAAACGGTAACAGTTACACGTTTAGGACAAAATACAGAACGCAATGACCCCAGCCGAACAAAGGCAGGCAGTTTTTAGAGGGGAGTCAAAACGGAGCAGCAGCCTGAGCCACCGAGCAGCTAAAACTCCAACAGTAAAACCCACCAAGCTCTGGACACCAGGAAAGGCGCCTCAGAAGAACCCAGGCTGCAAGAGAGCCAAGGGGAGCCTGAGAAAGGAGACTGTCAGAGAAGGAACATGCCCAATCACAGTGAAAACTCACTCAAGTCTCGGGCTGGCCCTAGAAATGTGCTTTGTGGTGCAAATCGTTTCAGATATGCCAACCCCTAGTCCCGGGAGCCCAACTTTTCCAATCTCTACTCTCTCCATCTCTCTCTCTCTCAATATATATATGGGGAGGGAGGTATATGGATATATACCCACATACCATATATATATATATATATATATATATATATATATATATATATATGAGGGGAGCTTTAAAATTTTTGTATTATCTATATATAATATATATATTTATATATCTATATGTATAGATATATCTATCTCCTATAGGGTCTCTCTCTCTCTCTTTCTATATGGTCTCTATTGGTGCCTAATCCAGAGGCGGCTCAGGAAAGCTAACATCCCAGAGTCATCCACCAAGGAAGAGGCAGTGCAGGCATTCAGACCCAGGCCAGGTCAGCTCCAAAGTTATGCTCTTGACCAAATAGGACAGCGACCCTCTGACCTCGGACTCTGGGGGACTGAGTCAGATGATGCCCCAGATCCAAGTGTCTGAGGGCCCCTAACTCTACAGAGGCCCCTCGAGGTGAGCACAGCAGGAAGGAAAGCGCACCTCGCTCTTTACGAAGCCGCACCAAAGAGCCTCTCCTCAGTGCCTCCCGTGCCACGGGGGCCGCATGGATTATCACCTCTCAGGGGGAGATTTGACGAGTCTGATTTGGGTTTCTAGTTAATCCTGACTACCTGCACTCCAGATGCGGGGCTGGGAGACCCGGGAAACCTCAATTCACGTGTCTCAGCGCCACCTACCGGTGAGTTGGTAGGCCCAAGGCAGAAAAGAGTCCCCGAGGCCACGAGGCCACGACGAAACTGCCATTTCACAGATTGGCAAACGGAGCTCGCGCTCACCGCTTTCCCTCAACTAATCATCTGGTGGATGCAGGGCGCAGCACAAGATGGGTACGGGGAAGCCAGTCCTCTTGGGAGCGACTGACACGCGAGGAGGGGAGAGGACCACGTAAAGACAGAGGCGGAGAGAGTCCAGCGGGCCACACCAAAGGGAGACCAGGTGTTGTGGGGAAGGGGAGGCTTCACCGAGAGATGGTGGTGATGTGGGCTGAGGTTCTGAAATTCTGGACGGTCTGCCAGGCTGACTGGAGGGGCTTGGGGGGGGGGGGATTTGATTCTAAATGGAGAACTCTTCCCCCAGCACAGCGGGACAGGTGCCAGGAAGGGCATCTTAGCGAGCGAGAGATGGGTCTGGCGGGTGTGAGTGGAGAGCAGGGTGAGAGGAAAGATGAGCCGCACACACACACGGGGCAAACAGGCCAGGAATCGGGCCCCAGCGTCGCACAGTGTGTGGGCCCAGAGCGAGTTCCACCATGAGGACCGCGCTCTGCCATATGCTAAGGAGTCCGGACGCAACCTCCGCAAGGACTGGAGTCATGAGGACGTGCTAAGCCAGGGAGTACAACGATCCCACGTGTTTTGGAAAGACAGCCCTGCAGAGCGAGGACAGGGTGGGAGCAGGAGCGGGGCCATCTCTTCGGGGATCGTCATCAAAGCGAGGGATGCTACTCTCTGAACGCGGGCAGCAGCGGCAGGAACGAGAGGCCGGAAGAGACCAGAGGTCCGGGGACACCACTCGGTCGTGCTGGGTGACGAACCGGAGGTACGGGGAGAAGCCAGCGGGGCGACCAGATGACCCCGCGGTTTCTGACCCGGTTGACCATTCGTGGACTGGAAATAAAAGGAGATTTGGATGATGAGGTCGTTCGCGACGTGTCAGCTTGTGGGGTCCTCACACGTAGCGGCTCAGAAGCTGGTTAGATGAGCGGAACAAAAGACCGGTGACTCCCGAGTTCGCGGCGAGTGAAGAGTCCCTCAAGGAGACGGAGGCCCTGACTGCGTCGTTCCTGCGTGGCCACGCGGCCAGACGCCCTCTATCTGAGCCGCGAGATGGCTGCTACACCCCAGCCCGGGACCCGGTGCGTCACACGAGCACTTGGCCTCACGCTTACCGGCCCGCAGGGGGCTGCGGTTTGGCGGGCGGCCGTGGCGGGCTGGGGGTCGGCGGGCTGGGCGTCAGGCCGGGTCCAGATCTGTTTCCCGAGTCTCCCCTCGGGTGTGATCCCATGACCCTCCAAGACACGGTGGCCGCTCGGGGCACCATCGCTGATGAAAAGCCGCACCCGGGAGGGCTACGGACGCGCGTAATTTGCCTTAGGGCCTCGCTCCGGGCCTGCACACCGCGGTCTCTGCCGACCTTTTATAAAAGTCCTCAGGACGGCTGACACGTATACTCCAACCCTTTCACGCACTGCAAGGTCACCTGGCAGACGGCACGAGGGCCTGGAAAGATCCGGGGAGCACAGGCTCCTTACTGTTACATTGCGTGCTCTTTTCTCGCTCTCTGTCCCCAGCCTCAGACGTCCTCCTGGCCACCTGCCCTATGCTACGGCGCAGATGGCTTCTGGATTCAGAATGAACACCTCGGCTCCGTTTCTAGATCTTCCCACAAGCGGCGTGATCGTGGAAAAGTCACGTTACCTCTGAGCCCACATCGTCGGCTACAACCTCACCTCCTAAGATTGTCACAAGATCAAATGGGATGAGGTATGAGAAGAGCCCTGTCCGGCTCTAAGTATCTTCCTTAGGAACCAGCGAGAGTCCTTCTGAAGCCACAAAGCTTTCACAGCTACCATTTGTCCTCCGGACTGCTCAACTCTTGGCACCCAGCGGTTTCTAGACACGAGAGAAGTTCCTGGAAGCCTCTCGAGAAGTACGGGTCAGACTTCCAGCCTTGGTGATTCCAGTTCACTCAGAGGGTGTTGCTTTACGTGTCCCGAGACGATTCCGAGGCACCACCGCTGGTGCCTACCACGTGCTTAGCACTTTCTTGGCTGGTTCAGTCTTCCGCGTGTTAAAGACTTAGATGTGAGTCCTCACAACCTTCAGGAGAGTAAGGGAGGCTGTCTGTCTCTAGCCATGCCGCCACTGCGCGGAGGGTGATGGGATGCCTGTGTGTGCTGTGCCTTGGTTTCCAAACCCTGTTTTATGCTCTGGTAACACAGATGGATATGGTTTTGTGTACCGTGTTTATCCTCTGTTATGGCAAATACTTAACACCCTGTCGCCCAACATGAAGCACGTTTCCCAGTGGACTCAGCCAGAGTAATTAACGTGTCTGTTTATTCATTTGCAGACCCGGTCGCATGAAAAGAACACGTTAATTAGACTCCGGCTTGATGGAAATACAGGGTAGGATGTTAATACCGCGCCCGCGGAGGCAGAAATGCTGGTCACTCTGGGCGCCTCAAGTCCCCGGGGCTCCTGTGAAAGAGCCCGTGCCCTAAAATGCCTCACGTGTCCTCAGCACCCCATGCTGTCACTACACACACACAGAAAGGGGCTGAGCAAACTGCACATTTGCAAAATGTAAACAAGGAGTTACAGCGCTGTACGATAATCACAGTGGCATTTTCCTGTATCCCAAGAGCACACCGGAGAGTGAAGCGTTAACTGTGCTGCTAGAAACCCCTTGATTGAAACAAGCTGCAGAAACTTTCTACCCAGCAGGCCAGGCCTTTGATCTGGGGAAGAGAGGCTATGGGGGGTGGAGGGGAACCCTCAGACCGAGTGATTGACTTTCTCTTTGTCCTTCCTGTCTACACCTACCGTGGGACATCCTGGCGTAAGGCAGGAGAACCGAGAAGAGAACCGAGAACCGGGCTTGGAGCAGAGAGGTGCTCCGAGCTCCAGTTCCTGGTGTGCAAAGGAAATCCTGGCATGGATCTTTTGAAACAGATGCTGAAACTATCCTCCCCACCCCTGGTAATTTCAGTCCTTGCGAGACAGAAAACCAAGAAGGCAGAATGTTTGCAACGGTGAATCCAAATACCACGAGTGAAAAGTCCTGTCAAGATGTGAAATTGTGCATGGGATGGTCTGCTCTGTGAAGTATCGTACAAGAAGTCACTCTGACGTTTCATGGAGTAGAAGCCCAGAAGACAAAACAGTCAGTCCTCCTGAAGAATAGGGCATTTGGTGGGTATGAGAGCCTCGAAAGTACAAGAATCAACGTCGACCATAAAGGAGCCGTGGGACTTAGCTTTTGAACGTGGAGATGTAAAATAGTGACGGTTGAGGGGCACCTGGGTGGCTCAGTCGGTTGAGCCTCTGACTCTTGACTTGGGCTCAGGTCATGATCTCAGCGTTGGTGGGTCCCAGTCCTGCATCCGGCTCTGCACTGGTGGTGCAGAGCCTGCTTGGGATCCTCTCTCTCTCTCCTTCTCTCTCTGCCCCTCTCCCCCGCTTGTTCTCTCTCCCTCTCTCAAAATAAATAAACATCAAAAAAATAGTGATGGTTGAGGTAAGCAGGGAGAAATGCGTACAGCGTGTTCACTACTTAACTGCACGTAAACAGAATGGAATTTACAACACCATCACTTCATTTCACCCACCATTTCGTACAGACAACTAGGTTTCTCCCCAATTCACAAGCCTGAAAGTGGCATAGGTGAAACTACTCATCAAGAAAACTTGTGAAGTTTTTCTCCCCAAACTGCCACATCTGGGCCGTCCTCAAGAATACCACCTCAGATGGGTTGGTCTATTTCCTCTCCCTTTTGGGCAGTCAGGGACACCAAGCTCTAAGCCATGAGCTAAAATACTGAAGAATTTCTCTGCACAGAAGCGCAGAATGTCTTAAACTTTTATGTGTCAGACTAGCAAGAGGCGGAGTTTCCATCCTCAGGCAGCCAGAACCCGGTGCAATGTAGCATGTGAGTTAACTGGCGAGTCAGTGGGTAGACAGTTATGCAGGTTGTGGGCCGGCCTGGTGCCACCGGGGTCCCTGAGCTTTCCTGCCCCCCCCCCCCCAAATGGCAGCAGCCCTCCGGTTCTTGCGCACTGCGGAATCCCATCATCAGAGGCCAGAAGGAAACAAGACTGGCTCGTGTGGCAAGACGGGCTTCAATCCCAAGACCGGGAAGTGCAGAGTGTGGCCCACCGTGCAGTGGCGGCCGTGCCCTCAGAACGCTCCCCGTTCAAAGAAATACTGCCTGGACCATGCGCCGAGCGCTGCTGCAAGTGCTGCCGTGCCTAAGATTGAGGTTCTGTCGACAGGGTCCGGGACCTGCAACTGGTGGCAAAGGCAGTCAGCGAACACATACTTTAGATAGTGATGAGTTCCACGAGGGAAGGAAAACAGGGCCAAGCGATAGGAAGGGAGGACTGGACGGGAGGCTTCTCAGAAGATGGAGTGAATGACTCCGCTTCCTCGGGCCCAGGCAAGCCAGGAAGGTGCAGAGTGAGATCCCGCCCAGAGCTCAGGGTCGCTAAACCCGCCTCCGAGGTCGGGCCAGGCCCGCAGACCGGATTTCAGACGCTCTGCTAGAGCCTGGCCCAGGAAGAGCCGAGCGCCTTCCAGAGACAAGGGACTGTCGGTCCACGCCGCCCTTTTGCGCCAGGGACTGGAGTGGCTTTGAGCCGCGGACCCGCTCGGGGACAGAAGCGGCAGGGCGCCTGGAGGGCAGAGCGAAGCCCCGCGCTCCCGACACCCCGGCAAGGCCGGCGACCCACCGCAGCATCCCCGCTCCACCTGCACACTTCAGAAAGCAGCCGGGACCACTGGGGCGCGGGCCGAGCTCCCGGGGCGGGGCCTCGCGAGACCCAAACAAGCCCCACGTGGCAGGGGCGGGGCCGCCGCGGGGACGTCACGGCGCGCGCGTGCGCGTGTGCCGGCACGCGCGGGCGTACCCTTGCCGGGGGCCGTAAAGCGCGGAAGGTCGCGGTCTCCCGCTTCCCCGGAACTTTTTACTCCCTCCGCCCCGCCCCCTTCCCATTCCCAGTGCCCCGTTTCTGGCGGCGGGACCCCCGGCAACTGTTGTGGCTGCTGTCGCGCTGCCGCCGGGGTGCTGCTGACGGCGGAGCCCGCGGCGGCCCGTGAGGTAAGGAGACGGCGGCGGGGCCGCTCTGGCCTCCCCTCCGCGCGGGTCTCAGCGCCCCCCTTTTCGCTTTGGTCTTCCTCGGGGGTGGTCGCGGCCGCCCCTCGTTTCCTGTCGCTCCTGCCGGGTCGCTGGGGACTCCGGCGGCCCGGGGCGGGAATGGGTCTGCCTCGTCTCTCTCAGTCGGTCTGCGGCTGTGCGGCGTCCGGCCGAAGGGGTCCGGGGTCCGGGCCTTGGGGCCCCGTGCACGGCTGCCCCCGGGCCTGCGCTCCGGCTGCTTCAGGCGTCCGCGGCTCAGCCCGATGTCCAGAGCGGCCGGGGTGCCCTCGCTTCGGGCTCTCCGCCTCGGGCTTGCACAGCGCCTGGCGCGGGTTTGGCTGGTCTCGCCCGCCGTTCTCCCTCTGCAGGTGCAATCGTTTTCCCGCCTGGAGACGTGCGGTCCGCCTCTGCTTCGCTAACTTGTACGCCTGCTGCAGGGTGCGGCAAGCCGAGTTACCGGGAAAAGTGTAGGCCAGGGTGGTGAACTGTCTTCGTGATGTTTGGTCACTCGGGACCCCTGTGAAGGACATTCACATTAGATTCGGGAATCTCTGTAAGCGTGACCTCCGGGCACGCGGGGGGGAGGGGGGGGAGGGTGGGAAGGGGAAGAGGGGTGCCGGGCCACGGGGCACACTTTTCCAGCGCTAGGGATATGTATTAATTTCTTAAACTTGCCTGATCACCTGGTGGCACGTTTTGACAGATACTCCCCCGGGACCAGCAGGATCAGACTCTCCAGAGAAAGAGCCTGGGATAGTGTTGGGGTTTTTGTCTGTCTGTTTGAAAGAAATGTCCCAGGTGGCCCTTCTGCTGAGGCAAGAGTGGGAAGTGTGTCGGTCGAGCTCCACTCACTAGGCTTCCTTGTGGCCAGCGGCCCATTTGTACACACGCTGGGACCATACAGGGGAACAACCCAGAGGGACTTGGAGCTGTCCCTTGCTCTTCTTGTCGTAAGCAGGTGTGAGCATAACCAGTCCCAATATTGAGGTTGCCTTAGCGATTCTTCTTAGAGGGAGAGAATATTATAGGGCCATCTTAGTTTTTTGGTTTTTGTTTTTAGATATAACTTATTTTAAACCCGGCTACACCTTTTATTTCTTTGTCTTTGACATCTTCAGATTCTTCTCTACCGGCCTGGGTGGCTCAGTTGGCTGAGCGTCCCAGTCTTGGATTTGGCTCAAGTCACGATCCCAGGGTCGTGGGATGAGCCCCAGATCCGGCTTCATGCTCAGCGTGGAGCCTGCTTAAGATACTCTCTCTCCCTCTGCGGCCCCTCCCCGGCTCCTGCTGGCTCCCTTTCTCTCTCTAAAAAACAAAAAGACCCGAAAACAATTATAAAAAATTACTCTATGTGATTTAGATATCCCCTGAAATCTTGGAGCCTAGCCTCAAGATCTCAGAGTCCTCACTGAATTTTTTCCCATCTCGTTTATTGTATATTCTCATTCCTCTGTTGATTATATTTCCTAGGTGCCTACCCTGAATGCCGGCAGAATCACGTTGAAGCGGTAACTGGTCTCAGCTCCCAGAGAGCTCCATTGTAAGAGGAGACTAAAAACTAGCACTTACTGAGTGCTTCTCGGGTGCCAGTTACCATGCTTTTCCTGTATTGTCTGACGTAGTCTTTGTGGCAACCCGGCCAGGCAGGTGTTCGTAGCTCACCTTGTGGATGAGGAGCCTGGAGCACAGAGATGGAATGACTTGCTCAGAGCCACAGAGCTGATGAGAGGTGGGGGAGATTTTCAGACCCGTACCTGTCTGCCCCCAAAGCCTGCATTTTCAGCGGGGTCGTTGTGCCGTTTCCCTGATTGGCAAACAGGCCGTGACCGTGTGGGAGGCTCTGTGCTGGAGAAGTGCAGGGTGTTGTGGGAGAACACAGAAGAGTCACCTGAGGCGGTATTGGGGGAGAGGGGGTCTGATAAGCTGCGAAACAGGGTGAGAGCTGAGGGGATTATCCATGTTTGGGGGGCAGGGGGGCAGGAACTATGCCGTGTGGTTCGAAGGAACAGTGTGCCCAGATCCTGGGGGTTTCAGAGAGACTCAATGCCTGTCCTGTTGGAGGAATTATGGGTATGTCCGTCTGGCTGGAGAGGAGAGAAAGAGACCAGAGGTCAGGAATGAGCCTGATGATGAAGGATCTTGCACACTTCCTGTTCAGGAGAATGCTTTTTTTCCTCAGGGCATCAGAAAGGCATTGCAGGGTTTTGAGTAGGGGTGTGAACAAGAGTTTCATTTGAGAAGGCTCCCTCCACGCCCCTCCTCGGAAGGATTGAGGGGGGGTGGGGAGAATGGTGTGCGGAAGCCCTGTCGGGAAGCTTCTGCCTTCATCTGAGCGGGGATGGCGGTCTGTACTCAGGTAACGGCAGTGAGGAGGGGGAGAAGTCGATGGTCTGAGGGAACTGTCGCCTGTGGAATTGTTAGTCCATGACGGTTGGCCGTATAGAGGAGGTGAGAGAGAGGGAGGAACCCAGGGTGACACCTGGGATTCTTGTGTATGGTGTCAGTGCGGGACACAGAAGTGGAGCAGATTTGGAGATTGAGGCAGGTGGGTTTCCCTTCTGGATGTGCTCGGTGTGACCCACGGGAACCCAAGTGGACATGGCCATTGTTCAGCTCGAGGTGCGGATGTAAAGCTCGGGGCTGTTGTGGGCTTAGGCGTCAGTCTTGGTACGCGTGAAATGACCCTGGAGGGTGGCAAACTGAGAGGAGAAGCTGGTCCCAGACACCCTGAGGGACAGCAACACAGAAGGATGGGCAGGGGAGAGAAGGCGGTGTAGATGTGACCGGTGTAGTCGGTGTCAAAACAGGGACAGAGTGCGTGAGTAGCGGGAGCGATCGGCGGTGTTCAGTGCTGTGGAGAGGGTGAGATGGGCCCAGTGTCCCTGGAAGGTGGCAACAGTGGCATTCTTGGTGAGAGCAGTATTCCGGCATGCGGGACAGGAGCTTAACCGCTTGGGTTCAGGACGGTGGAAAGGGGGGAAAGTGACAGATACCATAGGAAGCCCTTCTTGTCAAGTGAAAAAGACAGGTTGTGACGTCATAGTAAATTTTGGTGTAACCCGCCGGCAGACTGTGCAGTCACTGAGGTGTAACAAAAAGGACTTTAAGACAGGTGGTGGCACACGGGTGGATGTCAGGGGAGCACGTGCTGCAAGATAAATAAGTCTGGGGAAATTTCATCAGCCCTGGAATTGAGTATTTTGCATGATGGGAGATCTTAATTTCCTTCTGCGTTTGTGTTGTTTACAAAGACCACAATTTTTATAATTCAGAATTTGTAAAATTAAAAATCACCATTGGAAGACTGTTATGGAGCCTTTCTTGTATTTCTTAAGTCAGTTGGGAGGGACTTGAGCATATTAAAATGCTGAGGATTGGAGGGGACACTGAAGGTACGTGGAAGGGGACAGTTGATGGAGCGGAGTCAAGGGAAGGAAGGAGAGAGAGGGATCCAGGGCACGTGGGGAGGGATCAACTTTTGACCCTACGAGGTTGAAGGAAGAGGTGGTCGTAGATGCAGGTGGAGTTTCAGGGGTTGAGGAGACAGGTGACAGGTTTTGCGTTTGGAAGGAAGGAAGGAGGTGGGGTCCCAGGTTGGGAGAGGAGCAGTGTTGTGGGTTCAGCACCTGAATGTCGACAGACATCTGCCTGTGGCTGAACACGCAGTGGCCCGGGGCTCGCTACGGGGTGCCTGCTAGTGTGAGCCATGAGGGAACAGGGTCTTTTCAAGCATGACCAAGTGGTAATGGTTCTGAAGGGAGAAGGGTGCCCGCCTCCCCCCCTCCTGATGGCAGGGTCAGTGGGACGGGCTGGCCACGTGGCAGTGGCGTTTCCCTCAGTAGAGCTGTGTCTCTGTTGAAGCAGAGGTGGAGAGAAGCTAGGTGAAGGGCTGCGTGTTCCAGTTTGGAAAGGATGTTCTGGAGGACACGGTGGAGAGGTTTGGAGGGGAGGACAGCAGAGAGAGAGAGAGAGAGAGAGAGAGAGAGAGAGAGAGAGAAATTGGTCATATGGAGATGAGATTGTGGGAAGTCTGGCTGTGGAGAAGCTTCTGTCTTGAGACGGTTTGGCGGGGACCAAGGAGGTGAGGCCTGGAGATCACCACAAGGTGGCCAAAGTAATCAGCCCTGCTTGGATGGGATTTCCTTGGGACGCAGTGGAGGCCCGCTCGGTCTCAGTTCTGAGATCCTGTCTGATGGATGGGCACCCACACCTTGGCCTTGGACGACCTGGGCCGTCGGGGGCCCTCCGTGGGTCCCGGGCTGGTAGCGGCGTGCTGGTGGGCGCACGGGCTGCCAGGGCTCTCCTCTGAAGTGTCGCCGTCTCCCCACACTCGGAGACCGTGCCTTCGCCCACAGGGCTGTCTGCAGTTTCTTAAAAATCGAACAGTCCTCTTATGCCCTTAGAGTAATTCTCCCTGGTGGCCTGAACCTGTCCGCTCCCTAATCTACCTCATGGTGTTAGTCATCTCCGAGGGACATGCGCTTGGTCGCAGCCTGTGACTCCCGTGGTTCGTCATAAGCCCGCCATGACCGGTCCTCCCCTGCTTTCAGGAAGGGGCCGTGGGACCTGGCGTCTCTAGTCCGTGGCCTGTGCAGACGCGGGGCACGCCGTCCCTCACTGCGGCTTTGGGTTTGTTTTCTCTTCTCTTCTCTTCTCTTCTCTTCTCTTCTCTTCTCTTCTCTTCTCTTCTCTTCTCTTCTCTTCTCTCTCCCTTCCTTTCCAGGACCTCATTCTTTGTCACCGCCTCTCCTTCCTCCCCCACCTCTTTCCCTCTTCCTGGCCCTTCTCGCCAGCCCTGAAACAGTCTCCGTGGCTCCCACCTTTATAGACAAATAGCCTTGCTCCACCCCCATTCTCTCCTCCTGTCTGGGGTTTCTGCTCCCTCCGGGCAGCACGTGAAGAAGCTGTGCACACTCCCTCATCTCCTTGCTCTTGAGCTTGCTCTAGTCCGTGCTTCGTCCCTGGCACTCCCCTGGGAATGTCCTCTTTGAGGACACCAAGGACCTCTGTGTCGTCAAGTCCCAGCAGGCACATGGCCGTCTTGCTCCATCCCTGGCCACCCTCTGTAGTGAACCATCTCCTCTCTCGGCTTCTGTGACACCTCTGCCCGGTTCCCTTTCCGCCGCTCAGCCGTTTGGACGCTCTGTGAGTCTGCCCCAGCGCGCAGTCCCCCGTCCAGTACTTTCTTTCTCTTGCCAAGCTGTGCCTGCTGGGGAGCCTCAGAGTTGTTCCTCAGACTGCCGGGTCTCCGGATACCCCATGTCTTCCCCAGGCTTCAGGCCTGGTTATCTAGCTGCTTGGCACTTCCACGTGGATGCCTGCTAGGTGTCTCGCCCTTGACACCTCGGTATGCGCGCACGCGCCCTCACCGCCTCCCTCTCCCTCTCCTTCCCGCCTCCCTCCGCATCCCTAGTCCTTCACACCTTAGGAAGTGGCACCCGTCGCTTAACCTGGAAAGTTTGCCATCGTCCGTCTTTCTCCCGCTCCCCATCTTAACATCCGGTTTGTTGGCAAGTTAAGTACTGTCATTTCACCATCCACAACGATCCAGTCATGGCTCTGACTCCACCGCCACCATCCTTGTGTGAGCCTCCGTGCCCTCCCTCTTGGACTCCTGCGGTAGCTTCCTAGCCCTGCCTTTCCTCCAGTCCAGTCCCCACTGTGGAGCCAGGCTGATCTTAGGAAAAGCGTATCGGATCATTTCATTCCCTGCTTTAGTATTTTCCTTTGCACTTGGAGTAAAATCCCAGCTCCTCGTGAGGCATCCAAGCGCTTGTGTCATTGCTTTCTGCCTGCCTCTCCGGCCTCGTCTCTGGTCGACTGTGCCTTGCCGTCGAGCTGTGGGCACACTGGCCTCCCTTCTGTGCTCGGACTCCTTAAGGTGTGCCTCCCCTCAGGGCCTTTGCGTGTGCTTGTGCCTCTGTCTGGATGAGGCGTGATGACTATCATTCTCTGTTGCCTCCTTTTCTTTTGTCACTAATCCGGCGCACTGAGTATAGTGGAATGAAATCTGTTTGCTTTCTCTGTCTAGTTTGAATTGGGGAGAATCTCCTCTTTGGCCCAGTGGGAGCACATCTCCGAGCTGCTGACTGACAGACGTGATGTTTTCCCGGTTGCTGTCGGTGGCCCGGAGACAAAGGACCGGCCGAGGATGGCAGAACTGGTCGTCGGGGAGAAGCGGTGCGCCAGCTGCCGAGGCGCATTCTGTCGCCCTGCCTGCCCAGGCACAGGTGGTCATCTGTGGCGGTGGAATCATGGGCACATCCGTGGCCTATCACCTCTCCAAGATGGGCTGGAAGGATATTGTCCTTTTGGAGCAGGGCAGGTAAGGACCAGACGGGACCCGGCTTGGGGCCATGTTGCACCAACTGCGTGGGCTTCCCTCACCCCCTCTGCTCCCGGTAACCTGTCCCGGCAGTGGCTGACCTGTCGCTAAGTAGCATGAGAACAGTCACGGAAAGGCGAAATCTCCTGTCCATGGTTTCACGATGTGCAATACCCGTGTTTTTGGGCTCTGAGACAGGTGGCAGATGCCGCGAAGCCGAGTATCCGAAGAGGGTGCGTTTTATTTCAGGGTCCGGGCACATCTTACCATCTTGTTCTCTGGGTAGGGGCGGTCAAATGGCAACGTAGACCCCGTGACTCTGGAGCTCCCTCTATGGGCTGAAATGAAATTGGCTGCATCCTGTCTTATTTCTGTTCCTTTTTTTTCCCCCACTGAATTAACTTATTTTAGAGCCGTGCTAGATTTACAGAACAAATGCAAAGGTTGTACCGAGTTCCCGTGTGCCTCACGCCTGTGTGCACCTGGGACTGACATCTTAGGTTGGGGTTACCGTTAAATATGATGAATCAGTATGGATACCTTATTACTGACTAAGGTTCACACTTGGTACAAGTTGTCTCACTTTCCCTTAAAGTCCTTTTTTGTTCTATTGCCTACCAGAAATTGAATGACATTTAACAAGTCTGTTGTAAATCTCTCCGAATAGGCAATACATTTACACGATTCAGAATTAAAAACTGTAAAAGAGTGTGCAGGGAAAGTCTGCTTCTCATCCCTGACTTCTAGCTGAAGTTTCCCTCGCTGGAGGCAAATTAAGTTCCTGGTGTGTCGTTCCAGACACCCCCGTGTATATAAGCAAACGTGTTGGTCAGTGTGTACATGTGTACGTGGGTCTTCACTTGCTATTTTTTTCTCTTTTTTTGTACAAGTTAGTAGCATATTAAGTAGTGCTCCTCCCGTGCTGTTTTCATTAGGATTCCCATATTGTTGCAGAAGAGCATTCTCGCGCCTTTTTTATGGCTGCGCGGCGTCCCGTCGTGTAGGTGAACGCCAGCATTTGAAATCCCTCTCCTGTCGGGATATTTAGGTTTCCATCTTTTGATATCACGGTCGGTGCTAGTAACGAGGGTCTTTGAACTAGTTGCATTCACAGATATGCGAGCCTACCTAATAGCATTTTGGATCCATCCCGCAGGCTGGCCGCTGGCTCTACGAGGTTCTGTGCCGGCATCCTGAGCACCGCCAGGCACTTGACCATCGAGCAGAAGATGGCAGACTATTCCAACAAACTCTACCAGCAGTTAGAGCAAGAAACAGGGATCCAAACAGGTAAGCAGGTACTCTGCCATTTACTGGTCTGCCTGTGCCCCGGACTCGTTTAGTCAGTACCGTATGCGGTCCGACGCCACGCCTGCCTGGGGATTTTAGTTGAGGCTTGAGTTTCAGTCCGAGCTCTGCACTCGTCCTGGTCTCACCTCGGGCAAGTGTGTGAGCGTGTTGAGCTGTCTCCCGTTTCCTTATCTATCGAGGGGATTCGGTCATTATCTCGGATCCTATCCAGATGCCAGAATTCCTATGATGTGAAAGTTTTCCTGTGCCATTTCCTAGTTCGCTCTCTGAAGTATGTATTAGGTGGCCACATCTGGCTCCTGAATGAGGAAGAGAAGGAAGTGCTTAAGTTTTGGTGCTTGACAGTGAAATCGTAGTCTGGGCCACTGAATTTCACCAGCTGCGCTTAAGGATATTTGTGACTGTAAAGCTTAAGCGTACGTTACCCCTTGTGTGCGTCACCAAGGGAAAAGAACCCGGGGAATCGTGAGCCGAATACGACTGGAGCAGGTAGAACGGGGAGACCAAGCTATGGGGCGGTCCCAAATGATAACAAGTAGGAAGCAGGTCTGTCAGCTTGTTGCGAGGTGACGGACTAGCCAGAAGCCCAGGGTTGGGCCTGTGTCGTAGCTGGTGAAACCGTTTGGCGGCCGCGGGAACTGTCCTAAGCGAGTAGCTGGGCCTAGTCGCTTGTGTAGCTCAGGGCTGCTCTTCAGAACACCTGCGTGATTCACATCACAGAGAAGTCAAGACTCCCCCTGACAAGGACGGTGGCTCGATCTGTGTGCCAGCTGAGGTGGCTCTGCCATGTGGTCACGGGGTACGCACGGCCTGTGGCTCACTTTGCCGGCCAAGTGGGAATTATGTGGCATATGACACAGTTTCCACTGGGGAAGGGGAGGTTATAATCATTAGAGATTCTGACGACAGACTACGGTTTTCTAGCTTTCCCTTTCATAGAATTCGTACTCTGGTGCAGTGTGACCTTGTTTGTCAATTCTGGGTTAAGATGAGCGTCCTGTAACAGGATCGGGTAGATGTGGCAGTGGAGAAGGAGAGATGCCAGGAGAGGAGCTACAGGCAGGCAGGAAGAGGCTGTACATGCTTGGGCACGTGAGCAGGGTTCCCCGGCCGGCCCTGCGCTGGCCCAGTGCTGAGAGCGGGCGCCTCAGCCGCCTCACCCTGGTCCCTGCCCGGTAGATGAGCCCGACTCCCGTGGTGTCCTCGCTCTCGGCCAGGCTTGCTTTTGAGAGGCGAGGACTCGCGAGTGAAGACGGTAAATGTGCTTGGTGCCTGCCGCTGCACCGTCTCGGGCTTCTGTTAGGGAAGATGCGGGATACGCGCGGGACGGGCGGGAAGAGTCCCCCTGGGTTGGATTTAACTTGATGGCAACCGGTACTTGAATCGGGTATCTACCAGGGATTGAGTCAGCAGAGGGTCCGTGTAATGGGCCCAGCGCCAGAACCGCTGACTTCCGGTCCACCGGTTCAGTTGCTCGTGCTTTGCCGGGCCTCGTGTTTATGGCTCAGAGCCCCTGCTGAGTTCCCTCCTGCGTCGGATGCCAGAACTGGAGACTCTGGAGATCGTGAAGTTGGTCAACTGCCCCGAGAACTTCACCCCAGACATGAGGTGCATCATGGGCGAGTCTCCTGCAGTGCAGGGCTACTATGTCCTAGTGGGAGTGAACTCTGCTGGCCTGTCGTTTGCAGGAGGGGCTTGAAGGTAAGTGTTTTTGCTTAGATTCTGCTTGCTGGGCTCTGCTCTGCTTCCTAGAGTTGCTTGTTACTAATATGGTGTGGAATGTGTGTATAATCTGGGGTATTGATAGTAAGGAGGAGATACACCTCATTTGAGAGTTGTCCCCTTCAAGGAATCATTGTGGGATATTCTAGCAATGTCACTGTGCACAGGGTTTCAGGAACTCTTATATCAGAATTGCCACAGAGCCTGTGGGATGTACTTTTGTATTTAATGTTGATCATTCGATGATCTGGAAATTTAACAAGTGGTTTTGGAAGACAGATTCATGCGATTATTATAGACATGTTTGCCTATCTCAGTTCACAGATTGTGGCTGCTCAACAATAGGTCAGTAAACAAAGACCAGTGACTACATTTTTAGATTATAGGGAAAGATCACTGGGTGCTCCTATTTTCTTCTCTTCCTACACTGTGTGCAAGAATATATAGAGAGCCCATTTTTCCACGCCAGCGTGGGCTTTCACATGGATGGGGGATATGTCAAGTGCCAGGTTCCTTACTGTGCAATCAACCGTAAGGCAGGATGGGCGGTCAGATCCAGTGACTGAGACCGTAACTTCAGATAATTGGGGACTTTCTCTACACCTGCCAGCCCGACACAAAGGGTAACATAATGCTTGTGTCTTACCTTGGTTTCCACATTCTTTTTTTTTTTTTTTTTTTTTTTTTATGCTTTGGTATAAATGGTTTTATGGGGAGTGCTTACCCCTTGTGATGGCAAATACATCAAGTTACTAGAGATGAAGAACATTTCACAAGTTGCTATGACCAGAGTAATTAAAATGTCTGTTTATTCATTTACAAACTTAATAACATGAAGAGAACATCTTAATTGGAATCTGGCTTGAAAGAAATACAGGGCATGATGTTAATACCGCATTCATAGAGGCAGAAGTGCTCAGTCACCCTGGGTACCTAAAGTCACCAGGGCTCCTGAGAAAGATCCCATGCCCTAAAGTGCCTCACATGTCCTCGGCAGCACCTGTCACTACACACTAAGGGACTGAGCAAACTGCATATTTACAAATGTAAAGGAGGAGTTACAGCACTGTACAATAATTACAATGGCATTTTCCTGTATCCTAAGAGTAGACCGGAGAGTGAAGTGTTAACTGTGCTGCTAGAAACCCCTTGATTGAAACAAGCTGCGGAAACTTTCTATCCCTGTTTGATATGGGGAAGGGAAGCTATGGGGGGTGGCCGGGGAAACCCTCAGACTGAGCAAAGTTTCTTTTCATCCTTCCTGTCTACACCTACCATGGGACATTCTGGTGTAAGGCACGAGAACCGGGCTTGGAGAAAGGTGCTCCAAGCTCCAGTTCCGGGTGTGCAAAGGAAATCCTGGCATAGATCTTTTGAAACAGATACTAAAAATACCTTCCCCACCCCTTGTAATTTCTGTCCTTTAGAGACAGAAAACCAAGAAGGCAGAAGGTTGGCGAAGGATAAAAATAGGTACATCTAAATATGAGGAAGAAAGCCCATGAAGAAATGTATAATTCTCCAAGGGATGCAGATTCTCTGCTCAGAAGTCAAGAATCGTATTATACAATGACTAAACTCCGGTGCTTAATGGACAAAGAGAAGGCAAAGACATACAAAAATAGTTCTCTTGAAAAATAGTGCATCTGTAGTGATGAGGGAGTGTGAACCCAGGTCCTGTACGGATGATGGAGGAGCCTTACAACTCAGCACCTTAGCATGGAGGCCAGGGTGGGGGTCGCGGGGAGAGGCACAGCCAGGAGACCCAGAGCTTGCTCCCAGACTCTGTCACCTACCCTGTCATCCCCTCTGACATTTCTTGACTCGTGCAAATTTTCCCTTTTTCATGCTGATGAAAAGCTGCTCCTGGCAAGTTTGGGAGGGATGTGGGTTAAGGGTGGTGTGCAGAAAGGAAATGAAAACCATGGAAAGTTCTTCAGTACTAAGCACTAGTGACCAAACCCCTACCTCAGATACTAAAGGGGACCCTTGCTGATTATACTGACCATGCAGCTGCAAAGATGCAAAACACCGAACCTGGTCGCTAACCCTTGAAAGCAAAGCCAGTGCAGTTGTACCAGGACACAGCGTTCTGGGGTCAGAACCACCAGGACTACAGCTTATGGAAGATTCCCTTTTATCTCCCTTAGGTTGTCAGAGGATGGTGAAGACTCAGATGCCAGCACATGCGTTCATCAGGCAGAGGATAAGAAGAGCCCGAAATCAAGGTGGTGGGTTCTCCCTTCAGTGAAGCAAAACCGCTTTTAGAAAACTGTCATTCCTGCCACTTCCATGGTGGGGGGGCGGGGTTAACATTTCAAATGCATTCAGAGGCAGGGTAAGGGAGAAAGGTGGAGCTACTTTCCACTTTTAGAAGGGAAAGAGGTAAAACTGTTGGTGTGTTTAAGAAGGTAGAATCCAGGGACAGCATGTCTCCTGGTGAGAGTCCAAGTAGCTGGACTCTCCTCCTGCAGAAACGGGATAACTGAGGTTACTCACTGAGCTTAACGGTCTCTGGGCCCCTGTTCTGAACAGCATCTCTTGTATTTGGGGGTACAGGGCCCCCCCAGCCGGGCACAGGCCATCAGGTAGGCTATCCAAGCAGGTAGATCTCGTCCCTTTTTGCTCTGTGTTCGTCTGAGGCTGGCACGCTTTCTGTTTCCAGATACAACAAGATTGTCCAGTTGAATATGTGGACAAGACAGAAGAACACAGAGCCCCTCCCTCAAGAGACCACAAGAAGTGATGAAGGATCATTTCACAGAGAAAAAAGTACCAGCCATCTGAAACCCAAGTCCCGCCACGCATTCACAAAGCATCCAGATCCTTTGAATCTCTAGGGACAGAGGAGCAGACACACAAGGCAAACCCATGATGGGAACGACAGACTGCAGGATGTTCTGTCAGGTATGCTGAAGTCAGGAACGAGTCACCCACTTCAGGGTTAGGACCAAAGAGAGACAAGTGCCAGATTCACATTGTTAACCAAGAAAGATTTCCAGGGTGAATTTTAAAGTGCCAAAAGCTGAGTGTGTGTGTCAGGGCACTCAATAAATATACACCTTGCCCGAGTCTTAAAAGTGTGCCCCTATTTATGGACAAGATGTAATTTACACATAAATCTAGAACTTCTTTTAAATTCTTCAAAGGCGAGAGTGGTACAGGGCAGGGGATACCTTTAGCTCTACAGTGCCTGTTTCCAGCTTTCTTGGTCAGTTGGGCCCCTGCTGCTAACACCTGTGTTGAGCAGGTGCCTGATTCCTGCTCTCCCCCATGTGTCACAGCTGCTGCGCCCTGTCCTACGAGGTGACACCTCTCCCCCAACTTCCCCCCCCTCCTTGCGGCAGCATCTCTCAGCCCATCACTTAGCGAGGCCCTAACAGTTGTAACCACATACTCCCTTAATAAATCAACGAAGACCTCTTTTAAAAAGTGGACACTACAATCAGTAATCAAGTAGGAACTGTCTGGCTAGGCAGAGGACAAGAAGTTTCTATAGGGAATCTATCAGATGAAGGGGGTAAACCGAGACCCCAAAGAAACGCCAGAGCAGGTAGACACACGTGAGAGTTCTAAGCTGCTCACGGAGAACAAAAGGCCCTTCTATAATGGACTGACAGACTCGTCAGAGCTAACGCTTCCAAGATATCAAGACAACAGTTCATTCAAATCTGTGACAGCACTTTGCATATAAACTGCCCCCATTGGACTTTAAGTGCAAAGGGTGGACAAGTTTCTGACAGCCCAGCCTCACCTTTAGCAGACAGACACTGCGTAAGAGAGTGGAGGGTCTGGTCATTTTCTATTCCAGAGCTACAGAGAGATGGCTGGATGAAGAGCAGACTCTCACAGGACCCTCCCCAGACTCCTGAGGGTCATCTCTGTGCAGATCTGTCTGTTCTGTGCCCGAGGAAGCAAAACTTGAGAGTCCAGTAGCTCTTGAACTCTGCACGGCCAGCATGGTTTAGTTCCTTCCCAGGACCACACACCCTCCCTGTTCCAAAGGGACAGCAGTGTTTGCCGAGTGGGCCTGCTGCAGAAGGGGCAGGTAAGGAGAGGGGACAAAGATGCACCTGGAGAAGAGGAAGGTCAAGATGGGAAGAGTGAGCAGCACTGTTCGGACAGCAGAAAACCACCTCTGTGCGGTACATTTTCCAAGAAGATCAATACAAAAGGCAACATGGTCTTTCCCTTTCAAACACTGGCTTGTTTACTCAGGCCCCCAGACCCTCTTCTAGAGATCAGCAAGACGTGAAGGAAATGTCAGGAGGGTGGCCCTGATCCACAAGTCTAGTAACTGGGTCAGTAGGGAGGCTGGGATGTCCCAGGCCGGCTGTCTGCTACAGACCAAAGAACATGCACGTGGTGCCGCTCATGAATGAGGTAGATGGTCATCCTCTTGTAGAGGGATCGGTGCCAACCCCCAGCACGGGCTCTCGCAAGGGGCTGCCTCGGATCCACAGCAACCCGCCAAGATGAGCAGGTTATTCCGAGAAAAGTCAGCCTCACAGAGCTGGACTCTTGCCCTGCGGCCTGCATACCACCAGCTTCCCCTGCTTCTAGACACAGCCAGAGAAATCAGACCCCTGGCTCCCCACTTCCACGAGTGCAGTCTTTACCTGTCCTGCCTGTCACACATGCTTTGTGTCACCACGAGGATCTGAGAGGGGTGGAGTGGGGGGCTGGAAGAACAGCCCAGAGGGAGTATTAGATGGTTAACTGCACTGCAAAAGGGAGAAGGGAAGGTGGAAGGAGAAGAGAGGTTGCAAAGCAAAAGGTTTAAAGCAGGTGAAGCTTAAAATCCTATCTGGGAGGTAAAAGATGGGAAGCAGAGGGTTGGGACAGGAGGGGAGCCCGGCATTACTTTCCATGCAAGTCACTTAGCTCCACATCATCCTTTCGGCGCCTGTGGGTAAAGAGGGAGGTGACAGGGTAGAGCTTGGCCTTGGCCTGGAACCGGTGTCCAGCGATGTCAATCTCATACTCTCCCCGGTTGATGAAATCTGCCGTCACAACCTGTTCTTCCCCAGTGTCTTCGGAAAAATTGTGCACGAAGCCCAGGCAAACGTGGCGCTCCAGGGTGTAGCTGTAGGCGCTGCTGGTGGTCTTGCCTGCGTACTGCCCGTTGCGGTAAATGGGTTCTCCCCACCAGGGCCAGAGGTCCAGGTCGGTGTCGTGATCGTCCAGAATGAACATAGTGAGGCGTTTGTACACCCCGTTCTGTTTCTGTTGCAGCAGGGCCTCCCGGCCAATGAAATCCATCCCCTAGGAGAGAACGGCAATGCTGAGAGCAGGCTGACGTGCTGATGCTGGGCACAGAAGGGGCGGTGGGTAGGGTCCCCTGATGTCCCTGCCATGGGGGCAGCGCCCCCACTCCCCAGATTTGTGGAAAATGTAGGTTTTCCACCTTGTGAAAAAACTGCATTCACAATATAGAAGACCTACTCAGAAAATTTCTGTAACACAGGTGTACGTTTTTCTCTTTTGTAAACATAGATTTCAACCACAAGACCACACAGAAAAAAAATACTTAGGAAGAAAAATTCAAAAATACTTGCTATAATTGTTTTCAAAAAACCATGTTTTTAGATAATCTCAAGAGAAAACCCACACATGTATGTATTTGTGCGAGAAACATGAGCAGGGTAAAAAAAAAACTCAAGTGATTACGTACAGATAAAATAGGTGATTTGGGGGGCACCTGGGTATCTCGGTTAAGTGTCCAGCTTCGGCCCAGGTCATGATCTCCTGGCTTGTTAAGTTCGAGCCCTGTGTCAGGCTTGCTGCCCTCATCTCAGAGCCTGGATTCAGATTCTGTCTCCCTCTCTGTCCCTCCCCCAGTCACACTCTTTCTCTTAAAAATAACCATTAAAAAAAAACTTATAGGGGCGCCTGGGTGGCTCAGTCGGTTAAGCGGCCGACTTCGGCTCAGGTCATGATCTCATGGTCTGTGAGTTCGAGCCCCGCGTCGGGCTCTGTGCTGACAGCTCAGAGCCTGGAGCCTGTTTCAGATTCTGTGTCCCCCTCTCTCTCTGCCCCTCCCCTGTTCACGCTCTGTCTCTCTCTGTCTCAAAAATAAATAAACGTTAAAAAAAAAATTAAAAAAAAAACCATAAAATAGATGATTTTTAATTTTCTTCATTTTTTTCCCTATTTTCCAAAATTTAGTATTCATTACTTTTATACCTGAGAGAAAAAGTGACCCGTAATTGGTCACAAAGACGACTAGAAATCTCCTGTACTGATAGGGGTATTTTGTACTGCTAAGGTATTTTGTTAGGTTTAACCTAAAAAAACAAGGTGTGGGGCACCTGGGTGGCTCAGTTGGTTAAGAGTCTGACTTTAGGTCAGGTCATGATCTCCTGGCTCGTGAGTTCGAGCGCCACGTTGGTCTCTGTGGTGACAGCTCAGAGCCTGGAGCCTGCTTCAAGTCCGCTCATGCTTTCTCTCTCTCTCTCAAAAATAAACATCCAAAACAAAACAAAAAAATGCAATAACACAGCAGGCGTGTGGTGCCCAGCCATCCAGGTTCGAGTGGGGAAAGTGTTCGCTTGTGTGTTTGCATACTCAGAGTTCTCGAAGCAGAGACAAGCTGCTGCAGCTGGGAGTGCAGTTTGCTGGGCTTCAGAGGTGGGAAAGAGACTTGTCACTAACATCCTCTTGACCTAGGACTTTGTAAAAAATGATGTTCCTATTTACTCTGGGGGAGAAAAGTCTGTCGAATAGAAGACTGATTTTTACAAATACCTGTGGCACGTTCTTGGAAAAACTTCCCTGCAAGTGCCAATCTAAAAGGGAGCCGAGTGGGGCACACGGCTGCCGCAGTTGGTGGAGCAACTCCAACCTCAGGGGGGTCCGGTTCAAAGAGCAAGCCAGGTGCTCAAAACCAGTGTTCTCCACATACTATGTTTTCCTATCAGGCCGGACACACTTTTCATCCTGAGGACTCCTCACTGTCTTCGTCCACCCGAGGCCCTTCGCGGGCCTCCACTTCAGCCCTTCCTTGCTAGGGCAGAACGTGCCGATACCGTACCTTGTCCAGTTTCACCCGAGATTCTCGTCCGCATTCCAGGGGTGTGGTGAGGGTGTTTAAATCCTGACCCCAGAAGGCAAAGAACTTCTCGATTCGAAGACTACGAAGAGCATAATAGCCAGCATTCCGGATTCCGTATTTCTGCCCAACACTCATCACTTCGTTGTACACGTGGAGGGCATACTAGAGGGAGAAACGAGAGGTCAGCAGCCCACACACCTTCAGAATTCAACACGGAGTGTGTCTGGCAGCACCCAATGGGGGACACCATGAACCTCAACAAGGGAGGAGGGTGTATGAAATTCTCAGGTGGTCTCATCCTCGAGCAACTGAAGCGTCACTGCCCAGGAGTAATGAGCCAGGGTCACCCTAACCCGACTTACACTCCACGGAAGCAGGACCCATAGCTTTCCCTTCTCTGTGGAGCCTGGGACAGGGAGCCAAGCACACAGCAGTCCTCAAATGAGAATCCTACACACACACTCACCACCCCGTCAACGGCCAGGCCCACAAGTGCCTCTCAGTCCGCTCAGCCACGGCGGCTCTGCTCTCACCCCAACTCCCCACCCCATCCCCACTCGTGCAATTGCCTGTGCTGGGAAATGTGTGTCACACAGGACTCCATGGGCAACGTCTGTTTTTTCCACAGATGGCACATCTCAGAGACCCGCCCCCCCCCGCCCCCTCAAGTGACTGAGCCAGGAAGGCGGCACACCCTACCCGTGTCCCACAACGGCCAGCCTCTCATGTTATTCTTGGTCCTGGAAACTGTAAGTATCAGACACCCTAAATAAAGTTTTCTCAACTGAAGGCAGATACTCATACTGTGTGATGTTTAAACATATTCTGTGACGTCTAAAGCCTACTAACAGACTACATTATTAGCTTTAATAACTAAAAAGACAAAATGACAAGAGAAATTAGAGAAACGTCGTATGATCGCATTTACGTGTACAATCGCAAACAACATGACCCAGATCTGCAGAAAAAGAGGCTGGAGTTGTTGGCAGAGGTGGGGAGAGGAAAGTGGGGACTGGAGGAAGGGAGGCAGAAGGTACAAACTTTCAGTTACCAGACAAATGAGAACTAGGTATGGAATACCCAACCTGATGTCCGCAGCAGACACTGTTGTGTGACAAGTAACACAAGTTGTTACAAGAGTAAATCCTAAGTGTCTTCATCCCAAGGAAAAAAGCTTTTTAACAATGTTTATTTTTGAGAGACCTAGCCAGGGTGGGGCAGACAGAATTCCAAGCAGGCTCCATGCTGTGGGCTCGAACTCACAAATTGAGATCGTAACGTGAGCCGAAATCAAGACTCAGATGCTTAACCCACTGAGCCACCCTGTGCCCCACAAGGATCTAGGACACACGAATCTATGAGACATAAATGGTGCAAAATGAAACTTACCACGGCAGTCATGTCACAGGGCATGTCAGTCCATCATTCTGTGCACCTTAAACTTGTACAGTGATATATGTCAATTATATCTCAATAAAACTGGAAGGACAGAAAAGAAACTGGCTTCGCTGGTGTTGCAGTTCTGTACCCTGGCTGGGTCTGCTGCCCTGCGTGTTGCTCTCCTGCAGCCAAAGAGGCATCTACTGAATGGCCACGGTGGTCAGGACAGCTTGAAAAGAGTTGTGGAAAAAGAGAATCTGTGCTATTGAATCCATACACTGTGTGGCCCCCGTGCAAGTGACACACCTGAATGAGCAATGGTGGGGGCAGGAGGCCCATGGGGATGGACAGCAAACGAGAATCATCAAAAGCCAGCATCTCTGTTGCACTCACTGCTTCAGTGTCTCCAACTGAATCGTTAAGAGGAAGGCCAGGGAATAAAGATTTGAAGCAGGTAACTAGTCTTGGATTAGATGAGAAAAGCAGGTCCCCATCATATATTCCTTTTCTAGCTGTTGGGGATTTAGTGTGAGCCAAACAAGAACCTGCCATCTGTCCCCATGTTTTGGGGATGTTTTCGTTTCCCCTCAAAGAGACAAGTACAGTTAACATGGGTTTGAACTATGTGTGTCTCACTTCGATGTGGAGTTTTCAGTAAGTACAGTACATGACTAAATGTATTTTCCATATGATTTTAATAACATTTTGTTTTCTCTAGCTCACTGTATTAGAAGAATATACAACACGTGTAGCACACAAAACGTGTGTTAACAGTAAGGCTTGTAGTCAGTGGTAGGCTATTAGCAGTTAAGGTTTTTGAGGAGTCAAAAGTTCTATGTGGAGCTTTGACTGAGTGGGTGGTCGGTGCCCCTGACCCCCATGTTATGCCAGGGGCAGCTGTATACCCTTCTTGAGGACAGGAGCCAGCTTGTAAAGAACCCAGGCAGGGCACAAACCACCTTGTGGACTCACTGAAAATCATAAAAACCAGACCAGCCCAGGAAAATGAGTAGAAACCAAGGCCTCGAGTAACAAACCTGCTGGAGCCACTCTTGATCGAGTTTAGTGAATTCATGACAAGGGCACCCAGGTGACATTTCAGAACCAGCCCCTACCTGTACAGGGACAGCAGATCAGCTACATTTGTAGCAACTCTTCTCAAATTGCGAATAATCCCTTCATCTTAGTGTCGTTACAGTTGTCTCGACAAGCATATGGAATTTCATGGGCTAGTAAATTTGTGCTTCAGTTAGTAACTCTAAGAAAGCCTAACCCCGTAAAAGTAATACAACTAATATCAGGAACAAGAAAGATGCCTACAATCCCTACTCCTTGTCACAACTGGACAAAGAAATTGTAGGAATTAAAACTTAAGAAAGAAGAAAAACCATTACTGTCTCTATGATAAGACTGAACCCTGAAAATTCCAGGTACTCAACTAAAAAACAACTATAGTAAGATAAATTAGTAAAGAAATATAGACTAGAAAAAACAGCTTTCAAAAATCATAATCACTTAAAAGACAATGGAACAAAGACACCCTTCCCACTTACAACTAGCGACAACAAAATATTACTCAAGTAAACTTAAAAAATGTGTAACATCTATATAAGGAAAACTTCAAAATACCTCTGAAGGTCACCAAAATACTTGAGTAAAACTAAAAGGCATTCTTTGTAAGATTTAACATATTTCGTCAATTCTCCCTAATATATAAATGTAACATAATCCAAAAAATACCAGCAGCAGTATAATTATACTAGATAATTATAAAGTTTCCAAAGGGAAATAAGGAAACAGGAATTATTTTTTTCCAGAGTTTGCAAGCTATAAGGGACAATAAGCACTAGCAGGTATTAAAATATATAATAAAGACTCCATAATTAAAATAGCATAATCCTGGATCATGAACAGATAATCCAAGGGAACAGAATAAAGGTCCAGAAATAAACCTGAATGCATACAAGAATTTAGTATCTGGTAAGGGTACAATGTGAAAGCAATTGGTCATCCATGTGGAAACATGTGTGATCCATAGCTCATCAAGTACAGCAACAGACACTGCAAAAGGATGGGGCATTTAAATATTTAAAAAAAACACAGGGGCACCTGTGTGGCTTAGTGAACCCACTAAGTGTCCAACTTCGGCTCAGGTCATGATCTCACAGCTTATGAGTTTGAGCCCCTCATTGGGTTCTGTGCTGACATCTCAGAGCCTGGAGCCTGCTTTGGATTCTGTCTCCCTCTCTGTTCCTTCCCCGCTCGCACTCTTGTCTCTCTCTCTCAAAAGATTTAAAAAAATTAAAAAAAAAAAAAAACCACAAACCCATACTCAGCAACACCACTAACTGTAAAAGTAATGGAAGAAAACTGGGAAAATTTTATAAGCCTGGAGTGGAGAAGTCCCTTTTATATATCAAACTCTAGAAGGCACAAAAGACTGATCAACTCAATTACAATAAAAATAAAAAAATCTTCTGCAACATATGAAACATTTTCCTAATTTTTTAAAAAACCCTTCTACATGACAATAAATGAAAAGACAAATGACAAACTGGGAAAAAAACTTATAACTCTACAGCAAGGACTATCTGACTCAGACAATGCTCAGAAACTGGTAAACAGACCAATCATTCAATACAAAAATGTACAAAGGTATGACCGGAACATTCAGTTATGCAACATTTCTTAAACATTTACTATGTGCCAAATACTTCTCTAGGTGCTGGGGAAATAAAAGTTAAGACAGGCAAATATTCCTGCCTTCGGAGAACTGACACTTAAACAAGGATAACTTGCCGAACAAAATAAAACAGATTTTATCAGACAGTGGTAGGCACTACAGAGAAAAAGAAAGTGGCAAGGAGGAACGGGGGAACCAGGGGATGGGGCCTCATCCAGAAGATACCACTCAAATAAGACCTGAAGCAGGCGCAGATGCGAGAGCCTGCGGCGGGGAGACGAGCCAGGAGAGGGAGAGGAAATGCAAAGGCCCTGGGGAAGGAGCAGCAGCACATTCAGGGACCAGCAAGTAGCGGGACAGGTAGAGAAGGTAGGATCACATCAGAACAGGGTGGCGGACGGGCAGGCAGGAGTGTGCAGGTCCTAAAGAAGAGCTTTTCCTTGGAAATGCATTCCAAAAAGTTGCTTCATACTCTGGTTTCTCTTCAGATCGCATAAATCTTTCGCCTTTTACAAGAAGTTGCTTCATCCCACGTATAAAGAAAATTACAACTGCACTGACAATTCTCTGTCAGCCCAAAGTGTGAAAACCCCGTACTGGTACACGCACACACGTACAAGGAAAGAGATGCTCTTGTACACGGAACTGTTTATAACAGCAAAGGCCTACAACCGGAAACGCCTCTTAGTACCAGCCTAATGATTCAACGATCTGACAGAACACTATCCTGCTGTTAAAAAAAGAAACCGGGGGGGCGCCTGGGTGGCTCAGTCGGTTAAGCCTCCGACTTCGGCTCAGGTCATGATCTCACAGTTCGTGAGTTCGAGCCCCGCGTCGGGCTCTGTGCTGACAGCTCAGAGCCTGGAGCCTGTTTCAGATTCTGTGTCTCCCTCTCTCTCTCTGACCCTCCCCCATTCATGCTCTGTCTCTCTCTGTCTCAAAAGTAAATAAACGTTAAAAAAAAATTAAAAAAAAAAAGAAACCGGGAGTGCTTCCTCTTTAGGGACTGACAGGGCAGATCTATACCATCAATTGGTGAAGAGATAAAGATAAAGGACAGCAGTGTGCTTCCAACTATGTTTCTAAAACGGGACTAAGAATGTCTTTGAATTTGCTCGCATATGCACAAAAATCTCTGACATGACCTTCAAATACTAATAGTTGTATCACTGGTAGTGGTTGATAGGAACTGGTCAGGTGGCACTAAATACTTTCCATAGGTTTTAAACCACGTAAACGTATTTCCTATTCGAAACAGTAAGTAACTTAGTCCAAAATGTTAAAGTGCCCCTAATGCAGCCTGCCTCCGTTCCCGAGGCCCGGTCAGATCTGGCTCTCTAACCCCGCCAGTGCCCGGCAGGCGTGCGAAAGCCGGCCACCTTCCTCCGCAGGACTCACCTCTATGGGGATATAGAGCATGAATCCCGGCTCTCCCGTGTGAGTCATGCTCATCACCCTGATCCCATTTGCGTAGCCCACACTCATCTCCTGTGGAAGCAAAGGGAGGAGGTCAGCACGGAGAGTCTCCAGAGGAAGTGAGCGCTCAACATGTTTGTTAAAGGAACGAACTCCTGAGGTCAACCTCTTATCAGCTCCGCACCCTTTGACCCTACGGCAGAGCCACGCGCCTGAGAGAAATTCATCCCCAGAGTGGTCTGTTTCCGAGTACTGGGGTCACCAGAAACGGAGCACGGTCTTTACACTCTTCTCATGAAACATCACCATTTCAGGAGCACTAGCCAAGCTGCTGGTGGGAAGTGGAGGCGGAGTCTTTACAATCGTGAAACATTTCTTTTCGCAAAGTCCTCCTAAAGGTTTGTTTTAGGGGCGCCCGAGTGGCTCAGTCGGTTAAGCGTCTCTTAATTATGGCTCAAGTCATGATTTCAGGGTTCATGGGATTGAGCCCCAGTGCAGAGCTTGATTGGAATTCTCTCTCCCTCTCTTTCTGCCCCACCCCACTTGTGCACGGTCTCTAAAAATAAAGAAAGAACCTTAAAAAGATTTCAGTCAAGAGTGTCAAGAGCAACAAAGACCAGGCCCGTGTCTTCTCTGGGGCATCTGGCAGGCAAGTCCAGGGCACCTGCCCTACAAAAGAGGATGCCTGATGACCACAGAACATGGTTGCACCTGCTACCCTGGGGTCAGAGATGAGGCTTCTAATTCAAAATGTGTTTACGGCAGCTCAGTTACCTAACAGGCCTCTGACACAATCCCTGTTCCTACGATGGCAAGTGGTTAAGTCCCAGAAGGCACTGGAGCAAACTGTTCCCACAGGAAGCCCAACATAACTTGCTACCCTGTAGGCTCAC
The DNA here is from genome assembly GCF_018350195.1 of Panthera tigris. Taxonomy (NCBI): domain Eukaryota; kingdom Metazoa; phylum Chordata; class Mammalia; order Carnivora; family Felidae; genus Panthera; species Panthera tigris. The sequence goes on from NC_056674.1 coordinate 48,690,206, forward strand.
ATATGTGCATCATTCGTTCCAGAACCCAAGGCCATGCAGGGAAGGGTTGCTGATGGCTAACGGCGAGAGTGTTCTGTTGCTTTCACTCTGCCACGGAGAAAAAGGGACACTGTACAATGAGTACGTGGATCTCCGCTTCGGTTTGAACTTCAAAGAGCCTCCATCGGTCGGTAGCTGCCCCACAGCTGTTTTGCTACAGGTTGTCAAAACACTAGTCTGTCTGCACCTCTCTTATCAGTATTGTTACTACTTCTTTTACTCAGTTCCAAGATGCTACTGCTGCCAAATATAAGAAACTTATGTAAGTTGTTTAGGGCTTCACCTGAACATCTCTTACCTGGAGATGCTACACACACAGAAGTGACTCTGTGAATGGAAAAGGAGAAGCACTGCATGGAGAGAAGGAACCTGACCTTAACTGGCATTTTCGGCGTTAGTGTCCTAATCCTTTAATTTACACATTTAATCCACTGCTACAAAAAGCAGTAAATAGAAAAGACTGATATTCAGAGAAGTTAAATCCACTTCAAAGATATCCTAATGCTTATTAAATAAGGAGACCTAGAAAGGTGAAAAATAAAGGGACGAATTTATTGAGACATTTTATTTGCTCCATAAAAGCCCCAACACCCTCTCTCTGTGGACATTAACGCTGTAGTAAAACTGTGTAATTGCTATCCCTATAAAAGAAATATTCCCTGTCCATTTAAAAACTAGAACTTAATTAGCACCCACCTTGCAGAACAGACTTGGGAAGTGGTCTGGAGTCATAGGGGCATAGGACAACTCGGACAGCACATCCACAGCTCGAGGGCCAATCAGATTGAGGGCTAAACAGAAAAGAACAAGAGATGTCTGGCCAGTCCAGTCCCCGCTGAGCCAAAGGGAAAAGTCTGTTTGGGACTTGCTCTCTCACGGCCAGGCCTGGGTGATAAGCCCACGAAAGCGCCTCTCTGCCTAGGCAATCCCAGGATGGACACAGAGCGCCCCAAGTCTGGCAGACACCTCTCCTGACAGGCCCGGTAAATGCATGCACTGCTGACTGCTGGCCAGAGACAGCCTGGCCAGCGTGTTTCCTCTTCCCGGGGACACGGGGAAACATCCCAGAGCCGCCTTTGTGGTTAGACGGGGAATGTGAGACCGCGTCCTGGCCAGGGCGATAGGAGCCCACTTCCAGGGCCGGCCACAAACCTCCCACACGGTTCCCATCGCCTCCTTCCTCCCGCTGTTGCTATATGGTGAGAACGGCCCAATCCCCGATCAGCACCTGGAGGAGAGCGGCCCAACCTGCCCAGGTTCCGTCATGGCACAGCAGCCTGTGGAAATTATACCCCAAACACCCTCTTGGCCTAGGAAACAACTTCGGTTCAGTAAGATTGTGTAGTTTGCCAGTCTGGTAGGAAACAGTCAAACAGATCTGCTGCTGTGATGAACTGGCCACGAGGACATGTTGGGGGTGAGGGGCAGTGAAGTGGGGGATAGGCAAGCATTAAAGCTGGAATGAGGAGGTGAGGGAAGGGGCTGCTCCCTGACAAGACTGCTGAGGAAGAGGTAGATCATCAGGAAATTAAGTCCTCCTCAAAAATTATTCACTCACTTAAAAAAAAGTTAAGGAGAAATTTTGAAGAAAACAATATTTAGGTAGTAGATTTAAAAATGTATTTTTGAAGTAATTTTCATTCATCCAACCAATATTTGCACTCCTCCATCCTCGCTGGAGGGGGCACAGCGGGAAACAAGACAAACGGACTGAAGCACAACTCACCCCTCACTTGCAAAAATGCAGGGACATATCAGAGATCAGTGTTCTATGACCAGGGCGCCTCCAGCACGCTTCTCACTCTGACCCCCATTTCTGAATGTCAGCTATAAAGAAGGCAGATGGAGAAGACGTATCTGGACAGGCTGGCCTCTTGTCCAGCTGAGCCTGGAGGGCCGGCTTACCGGTGTATTTCCAGGTGACATCTTCCAGAAGCAGGTTGCTGTCTTCTGGCATGTGTTTCTTAAGCCAGGCCCAACAGTGGACCTGCTGGTCAGTTGGAGAAATCATGAAGAAACTGAAAGGGAGACCGGAAAGTAATGTAAGCCAGGCAGCAGAAAAAGCATCAGGAAGCAGTCAAGTTAACTCGTTTCAAAGCAGCCGATGAATGAGCAGAATACTGGCAAATGACCTCTTCGCCTTCAGAGGAGGCCAGGGGCACGTAATTCTAGGACATACCACATAAGCACCGAAGATCCCGGCTTCCTATTAGTGCCAAGATATACAGACCTACTGACACACCAGAACACTTTTTCCCAGTAGGGGGACTGTTATTTCCACCTCGATTTATACATAATCGGGTATGTTTCTTCCCCATTTTCCCCTGTGGCTTCTATTTGCACTGCATTGCTAAGGAACTGGCCAGGAGTTACCGAAATGTCTTTTCGTCCTCAGTATGGTCATGGTTTCCCGGACCGTGAGCCGGCGTTCTGCTCTGCGAGGACACCTCCAGGAGGCAGCGCACCGCAGGGGTGGGGGGTGGGGGGCAGGGCGGCAGCCAGCCTTACCTGCGCTTGCTGAGCCGTGCTATGCTACAGTCGTTTTCATACCCTCCACCCTCATTGAGCATGCCGGTGTGCACAATGTGGCCCACGGGTACATCGAGGTCATTGGAGAAGAGGTACTGAAGAATTTCCAATGCCTGGTCCCCGGTGGACTGGAGGGTGAGGGAAGAAAGCAGAGAGAGTGAGCACAAGAACAGCTGGTTGGTAACACAGTCTGCCGAGCAGTGTGACCCCCTGAGGCAATTCAATTAGCCAGTTCCCAACTGCAACTGAGAAGCTCCAAAGAAAGCTCGTTGTTTTTGTTTGTTTTCTTTTTACTGTTTACTTATTTTTGAGACACAGAGAAGACAGCATGAGTGGGGGAGGGGCAGAAAGAGAGGGAGACACAGAATCCGAAGCAGGTTCCAGGCTCTGAGCTGTCAGCACAGAGCCCAACGCGGGGCTCGAACTCACAGACCGCGAGATCATGACCTGAGCCAAGGTCGGACGCTTAACTGACTGAGCCACCCAGGCGCCCCAACTGGCTCTTGATTCTAATGGTTAAGGGGGCCTCTACAAGCAGATTAAAACCCAGAAACAAAGAGCTAAAACTTCAGAAAAATGTATTACAGTTTAGTAAAACACTAAAACATACCAGAGGTCTTACAAAATTGGTTTTGAAGTGGCAGATAAAAAAGGAGACATTCGACAATATTCAGAAATTTCTCATCTATTATTTGGGTTTCTCAAGCACTTACTGTTATTTCGAACTTTGTGAAAGAGGACATGTCAATGACACACACAGCTTCCTTACAGCACTTGACTTCAGACTCCACAATGTCAAACCAGTCTGGCTTATAGAAAGTCTTGCTCTGCTCCAATGCCAGGAGGTCTACAGACCGGCAAACAACAAAAGAAAAAGAGAAAAGGACATTTATATTGAGGACTCTCCCTGTGTGCATTAGTATAGTGTGACAGGTTTTTCTTTATTCCTCCAGGAACACATTCTAACTGTAATACATTTAAAAATGGGTTTTATTAGTTCTCAAGGCAACAAAAGAATAAACATGAGAACGGGCCTTCTTACCCTTGTCTGGTGGCACGAAGTACTTCGGCCTCTCAAATCCATGTTTTTCCATCCACCTGGCTCCTTGTGCGTCCAGCCGGTCATAGAGAGGAGATGTGCGTAACTGCCTCCCGGTCTGGAAGTCCCAACGGGGAACCTTCAGGTCATACAGCAGAGCTAGAACAGAAATAACAGTCTCTGCAAACCCAAACCACCGAGCCGAGAACACAGCATCTCTAGATTCGGGAGTCGCTCCTGTTCAAAAGAGCATGCTCTCCAGGCTAACGGGACCTAATGTGCAAACAGTCCCCAGTATAACAGGCAGGCTCCGGAAGAAAGAATGATGTTGCAAGAGCTGCCCTGATCCTTCCACAGAGTTACAGGGCCGTGAGTCAGGTTAACAACTCCAAGTCTCTGTCCTCAATGACTGTGTCAGGTTAGTAGGCAGAAACAATGGGAGAAAGGTCATGCTTGTAAACCTTGCTAAGTCCCACAGCAGAGACGAAGACTGTATCTGAGGAGCAGAGTGTGAAAACATGGCACTTGCTTCTTTACAGTGCCTGTGTTGCTGGGATCTCAGGACTGTTAGACACATTTCCTCTCTAACATTTAACCCGTTTCTGAGGTGAAAGGGAACATAGCATACCTTGATTTGGTGGCTGCACAGTACTGTCCCAGTCACATTATTCACATAACAAAGCTAGGGTCACAATTCATTTCTCCTAATGTCCAATCTGCAACAGCAGTAAGTAAAAATAGCCAGAAAGAGTGTGATCTCTAGTCCCTTCCAAAGAGAAGAGCTGACCTCAAACTTCCAAACAAGAGGTACATCAGAATGGGGAGGAGGCTGAGAAATTAAAGAGAAGGAAGCCACGCTGGTTGCCTTATCTTGCGACAATTTTTCAGTCTTCTCCGGTACTTTAGGTTCTATTCACCCTTTTCTCGTTTCCTGTCATGCCTCCCATTTCTATTACATGAGAATCAGAGAAGGCTACCCAGCGTGTCAGGTCATCACAGGGAAATTCGAGCTCCATTATGATTTGCACGGGTTCTAAAGTAACAAATGGCTGGGGAAATCGAGACTTCTGTCGAGTCAACATTTTAACCAAAATATTTGCCAAAAATAACCTTAGCGGCCACCCATACTGCTGCCGGGTTGTCTCCCACCAGTAGTTCTCTACGACAGGCTAAGAGTGAACACACAGGTGCTAAAGGTCGTTCAAAGGCCTCACCGTGAATGGGACCGCCTGCTATTAAACCAACAATTCATCGTCAAAGGATGGCAGTCACAGCATATGTAGAAACTCATGCTGGTATGGTAGAGTAACAAGTTAGAATGAAGCTGGAGAGAAGTAGGAATGAGGAGAACAGAAATGTATGTTTTGTATTTATATGAGAAGTAGTTTCCTACCTTGCTAGCATGTGACAGTTATGACAAAAATCACTCAGAGAAGCTTGAAGCTTTGAGAACAAGCCAAATCGATTTCTCTGCCTTGGAAAGCAAACTGTAATCTCAAAGATCAAGTGAGGAGAGAGAACATTCACCTGACATGGGCGCTTTCCAAGCAAAGTGGAAAGCAGACGATGCTAGGAATATACAAGAAGCTGCTGCGGGAAGTCTGATGGCAATTACCACCTGTAAGTCCTTTTCTTCTTTCCTGTTCCCAGAGGTAAATAAAGGACAACATACTAAAGAGAAGGTTATGTAAAGATCACATGGGGCCTAATGCCCCAACATGGGCCCCCTACCAGTCAAACTTGAGAGGCCAACTTGAAGCAATTCTTAAATAACTGAGGGAAAGATCTGCTCCTCTGAATGATCCAACAGCCCCCAAGGAAGACACCTTCGACTAGATGCAAATGGGATCAAGCTCTACTCACGCATGACTTCCATGACCCGGTGGCGCAGAAAGGTACGGCTGCTCTGGAGGGCTCCAAAACGTTTCAAGTCCAATTCCCAGATGCTTTCTGATGGATAACCATGCACCATCCATTCAGCGAGGTACCTGTTTAGATGGGGAAGTTGCTGGGCCTCAGATGGGATACTCTCCTAACTGTACTAGGAAACAAGAACCAACAGAATCAAACATCCTGTCTTGTCACAGACTGGTTGAGAAATTCTGGGCAATTTCCTTAATTTTTCTGAAGAAACAAACACGGATCCATCTACTGCTTTCAAATCTGCTATGACAATCTTAGTTCTAATGATAAGGTTCCCTAGAAAGTGTTTTAAGACATAAGTGACATCTATGAAAAACATACTCTATCCATACATCCAATGGGCTTTTTCTGGAAAACCTTCAGGAGGTTATACATCTATCTGATCATATCTCTACTTGTGGTAACTCCTCTTCCATGACTGTTTTCAGAACCATTCTACAAGTCACTCAAGAAAAGTGGCCTCAGTTGGTTAAGCTTCCGACTTCGACTCAGGTCATGACCACACAGTTCGTGAGTTCAAGCCCCGCATCGGGTTCTGTGCTGACAGCTTGCAGCCTAGAGCCTGCTTCGGATTCTGTGTCTCCCTCTCTCTCTACCCCTTGCCCACTCACACTCTGTCTCTCTCTCTCTCAAAAATAAACATTAAAAAAAATTTTTTTAATTAAAAAACAAAGTGGCCTCGGGGTGCCTGGGTGGCTCGGTTGGTAAAGTTTCTGACTCTCTTCAGTCGGTTCAGGTCATGATCTCATGGTTTGTGGTTTGAGCCACGTGTCGGGCTCCACACTAATAGTGCCGAACCTGCTTGGGATTCTCTCTCTCCCTGTCTCTCTGCCCCTCTCCCACCAGTCTCTCAGTAAAAAAAAAAAAAAAAAAAAAAAAAAAAGTTGCCTCATTGATAAAAAAAGTAACTTTTAATTGTGGCAAAATACAAAGAACATAAAATCAACCATCTCAGTCATTTCTAATTGTGAGGTTCAGTGGCATTAAGTACACTGACACTGCCGTGTAACCATCACAACCATCCACCCCCAGAACTCTTCATCTTCCCAAACTGAAACTCCATCCACCTGAGAAGCAGTCCCTCTCCATTCCCGTCCACAGCCTTGGCAACCACTGTGATACTGTCTGTCTTCATGAACGGTACTGCACACAGTATTCGTCCTTTCTGACTGGCTTGTTTAATCGGTATGTGATTTTTTTATTACATATACACATACATGTTTATTTGTTTATTTTGAGAGAGAACAGAGAGAAAGGGAGAAAGAATCCTAAGCAGGCTCCACACTGTCAGTGCAGAGCCCAATGTGGGGCTTGAACTCACGAACCTTGAGATCATGACCTGAGCCAAAGTCAAGAGTCGGCAGCTCAAGCAACCGAGCCACAGAGGTGCCCCATAATCAATATGTAACTTTTAAAGAAAAGTTGTACTACTCAACATGATCGTCTGTGTCACTCACCATACTTACTGTTTACAAACTCAAATGCACACTCAAAGGATCAAAACAGCTGAAAAGTACATCCCACAGGCTCCGTGACTAATTCCAAAAAGAGTTACTGAAACCCTGTGCACAGTGACACTGCTAGAATATCCCACAGTGATTACTGTGAAGGGGACAACTCTCAAATGAGGTGTATCTCCTCCTTACTATCAACACACCGGATTATATACACACACTACACACCATATTGGTAACAAGCAACTCTAGGAAGCACAGCAGAGCCCAGCAAGCAGAGTCTAATCAAGAGAGACTTACCTTCCAGCCCCTCCTCCAAAAGACAGGCCAGCAGAGTTCATTCCCACCAGGACGTAGTAGCCCTGCACTGCCGGAGACTCGCCCATGATGCACCTCATGTCTGGGGTGAAGGTCTCAGGGCAGTTGACCAACTTCATGATCTCCAGAGTCTCCAGTTCTGGCATCCGACGCAGGAGGGAACTCAGCAGGGGCTCTGAGCCATAAAAACAAACCCAAATAGAGTCCTCAGCTTTAGGGAATTCAAAGACTTCAGACTCCTACTCCCTTCCCTCTCCTTTCAGAAAATCACTTGAAAGGGGTTTTCTCAGAAGAGCCAAATGGGCCCTAGATCAGAAAGTAGAAACCCTGGTGTAATTAATGGACACACCTACAAAGCGCATGGCATAAAGACTAAGAAAAAGGACACTTCTTTGCAAAGGCCAGGAGCTGTGGAAGGGCACACGATACATGTGACTACAGATAAGATCTCCAAGGGATTACTGTTTGTGGAAAGCTCTTCAGTGACACTCGAGGAGACATAGGATAAAGGCAAGGATTTCCACAGTTGGAAAAGCTGCAGAAGACAGGACCTTGGCCTGTTTGAAAATAAGTCCATCGTATGGGACAGTGGTAAGAGATGAAACCAGACTAAAGCTGGCTGGTGGGTACATGGAAGGTTCTGTATACTATTGTCTCCACTTCTGACAGTCTAAAATCCCTCAGAATAAAAAGTTTATTTTTTAAAAGGTCCACCAAGGGTTGGGAGGCAAACTCTTCATTATAGACAGTTTCTTATCTTTTGAATTTGGAAACATGGGCCTTTATTCACTAGCCAGTAAATAAAATTATCACAAAACTGAGTAGAACATAAATATCGAATCACTGTGAGGCACACGTGAAACTAGTACAGTACTGTCTGTCAGTTCTTCAATAAAAGCAAAAACCGAGTAAAAGACTGTATTAACAAAACAATTCTGCTTTCTGAAAACGTCTTCAGTCTTACACGCAGTCCTACACAAAAGGTTTCCTCCTAGCCTAGAATTTCAGCAATGATTTTAGTTAAGTAATAAGCCTGGGGTCCCCTAACCAAGATTTTCATCCCCCGAATCCAGTACCCAGTGACCGCAGCCTTAGACCAGGCAGACCCTGTGGACTGCTTTCTGTAAGCACCTCATGGGGCTGTTACAAAGATCAAAGAAGAATCTCTTCTTGAAAATGCTTTCAAAAAGACAGCATCTTACACAAACACAGGGCATTATAGTTATCCTGTAGCTCACACACCAAAGTGATCCCAGTCTTCCTGCAGATTCTGAATTTCCAGCTGGTTCTTGCCTTCAGTAAATATTGGCTTCGGGTTCTTCTCAAAGCCCCCAGACAAGATGCCACCCTGCCAGTTCCGGATATAAATTCTTCCATCAGCATCCACAACAGCTGAGGAAGAGAAATGACAGGGGAGTGGGGGGTGGGGTGGGTAGAAGGGAAAAGCAAGGTTTAGAGGCAAGCCAGCTTTCTAAAGGGACACAAAAAAGCAGAACAAAAACGCCTACTGGCTCTGTTAGTGAAGAGCATCCAGTGAACACAGAGCTTTCAAGGTGATGGGGGAGGATCCTCCCTCTCAGATTACAGTGGAGACTATTTCTCTATCCCTGACCTGCTTAGTTCTCTAGAAGCTCTGTCCAGTCCTCACAACCAGACTATGGAACTGCTGTAGTGACCGTGAAAGCCTAGCAGAAAGGGGGTACGGCGAGCTCATTCTAGGGGTTGAGACCTGCCACGTGACGTCAAGCCCTCTCCTGTGGTGCTTGGGGTCCCTGAGCAACCTGACTCTGTAGCTTACCTATAAGCTCTCTACAACGTATGCCATTCAAGTCAAAAACTCCAGGTTATATTCGAAATATTCTCAATTTGGACCTCTGTTTGGGACTGCAATTAGCTTACAAAACTAACAAACCAAAACACGGCTTCAGTGGAATGCCCATTTTATCCATCCTTTCGTAAGGAGTTCTTACGGGAAAGTCAGGATTGGGTCCGCCTCCCTGTTAACATGCTTCAGAAAAGACAAGGCTCTCTCAAGCAGAGTCTGTCCTTAGCACAAAGTCTTCCTTTTCAGAGGACAGAACAGTGGCAAGGAAATGAGATTAAAGACAAAGCGTAAGTCCTCACTTGGTGTGTTGCTCTGCAGAGGGGTCTCCAAGGGGCGAGTCAGAAGGTAGAAGTGTTCGCAGGCATGTAACGGGATACTAACCGGCTCCTCGTTGGACAGACCCAGCTCGTATGCCCACTACAAACGGACGGATTGATTTGTGGGTGGGAAGAGGAACAGAAAGACAAATGAGCAAGTTCAGCCGCTTGAAAAGAGTTTAATTTCAAGTGGCCTATGTGTGCTCTTGTCCCAATGTCTGGGGCGGGAAGCCACACCGCAGCCTGCTTTATTTAGCTCAGTTCCATGGCGGGGAGCAACACCATGCTTGTTAAACCATAACCATTATTCTTATACCAAAGAACGACAGACTTAGGAGCTCGTGGGGGGCAAGTGAGGCCCTTCGAACAAAACGCCTGATCTCGACTACAAACCCCAAATACCATCATATGTGATCTTCATGAGGCAAAAAGTACCCGTAGGTCACCTGAAGATTGTCGAGTGGAAGGCAAGGCACCAATATGCCTTAAAAGTAGAAGCAGCTGAGTGCTCTGAACTGAATCCAGGCTCCTGACACAAAAGATAGCCTAATACTTATGTGCTAGGTTGTAGAATAAAATGAAATGCCACAGGAAGACCCAACAACGAGGATGTGTCAATGCCCAACCGTTTTTGTGGCCTTCCTGGCCAGGAGAGCACGCATTAACCCAGGGTGGAGGAAGGAAAAGGTCACAACGGTGCTTTTCCTTGAGGACTAGCTACAGGCTTCTGATGGAGTGCACAAGAATTCTGAGGTTTCTAGTCCAAACAAGGAATAGGTGGTCCCTGACACCTGCTTAGTCCGTCACAGTATTAACCTTACGTCTTCACGCCCCAAATCCCGGCAGTGACTGTTGTTACATTAGATCAGTGACCCAGTGTTGTTGCTAACCTACCTGACCAGCACAGTTGACAAAATACTGGCACTCAATCTGTCCTTTATCGGTCTCCACACCGGTTACTTGGCCTTTTTTGACCATTACATGAAGCACGCTTGTACGGTCATAGATCTGCACACCTGTTCCAAGGTAAAGAAAGAGGCAGTGCATCCATCTTCGGATGGCCCAGAATTAAGGCAGAAGCAGATTCTAAACCCATGAGAAATGATGAAAAAGCCAGGTCAATGCTTTAATTTAAAAACACAAAAACTTCCAGGAACCACATCCTGGGCAGTGTCCATGGGCCTCTTTCGTGACTGAAAACAGCAGGTTACTTTAATACACAATTCAATTCTAGGAACCATAAAAGGGGGAGGGGAGAAGAAGGTTAAATAGGGCGTCTTAAATCCAAATCCACCCACACCATGAATCAGTTCATCCAAAGTGCAGAACACCATGGACGCTACTTAGTCGTCCCCTCATTCATTCCAAACCCAGGACATGACCAGCTTTCGGACTCAGTTCCCACCAGGTCTTCTGCCCTTGGAGCTTCTCACGTTCTGTGGGGGGGAATTCCCCTAAGTTTGAACTTATGGTCATTACTAAAAAGCAGTTCCTTAGAACTTTAATAAGAAAAATGTGTCCGTGAGGAAAAACACTTATTAACTTAAGAGAGGATATTCAAACAAACATTCTAAGAGCCAGTGTTCAAATATGGAAGCCGAGTTGGGGTCACTGCCGATTGGGAGACACCTTCTTACATGACCGCTTTCCTCCTCACCCAGAAACATGCTTACCATTTTGGGAGGCAGCACTTGCCAGGGCAAGAGCCACATCAGCAGAGGACACCACCGCATCCTCGGGAACATGCATGGCCCCCACCAGGTCGTGCACGTTTAGGAGAGGGTGAAGTTCGGCCACTTTCTTGGGGGAGATGATCTCAGAAGGGATGCCTATGACACTGCCACAGAACACAAGGGGACAATGACATGCATGGCCCTCTGGCAGAGGTCAGTCTGACAGGAGTGTCAGGACAGGCTTCTAGTCTCATACATACTTCAGCCTGGAGTTGATACGCTTCAGGGAGATGAGCCGGTCCTGAGTTTGGGCCAGAAAGATGGAGCCTGTCCTTATGTAACCTGGAAGGAAAACCAGCCCAGACTGAGCAGACCAGGCCAGCTACAGGGATCAGGTGGGCGAGCCCACTAGGTAACAGGTTAGAAGACACGTGAGCGGTCCTGGCATAGCCCCATCCAAACATACTCAGCTGGGGTTTGGGGCGGAGTGAGTAGGATTTTAATGTACATCTTAAATAATCACTCTATTTTTTTAAATGTTTGTTTATTTTTGAGAGAGAGAGACAGAGCATGAGTGGGGGAGGGACAAAGAAAGAGGGAGACAGAATCTGAAGCAGGCTCCAGGCTCTGAGCTGTCAGCACAGAGCCAGAGGTGGTGCTCGAACTCATAAACCGTGAGATCATGACCTAAGCCAATGTTGGATGCTTAACTGACTGAGCCACGCAGGTGCCCCTTTAAATAATCACTCTTAAAGTCAAAATGAGAGATAACTGTTGCTACAAAGCCTTTGGGAGGGGAATGTACCCCCAGAACCCACCTCTTTCTTTGGTCTTTTTAGGCTTTCTCCTCATGGTTTAGGTGGGAGTATGGCCCTAAATGCAGGCCACTCACGACATGGGCACCCAGGAGCTAGACCCACCCTTTCCTTCCCCAGCATGGCCAATGGGAACGTGGCCAAAGTTCAGCCAATCAGACCCCCTGGGATACTGGGTCTGGAGCAAGTGGGTGAATGGCTGGAGGCCAGTCATCTCGGAAGCAGCAGCGTCCTGGCCAGACCGGCCCTGTTTCAGTTGAGGGGCTACCTGTTGTGGGTTCCCCACGGCCTGGCCTCCACGTTGCCTGCTCCAGCCGGCAGCCTCCTGCCAACTCACTGACTCCGAGGGCCTTCCAACAAACTCCTTTTGCCCACGCTGGCCAGAGTTGATTCCTGCTCTTTGCAGTCAACATATATGACACACCCGTGATCATGCTTTGGTCAGTGACGACCCCCCTAATGTGCAATGACTCTCAGTTCTAACAATGAAAAAACTGAATCAGCTACCATTTTGGTTTTTTTTTAAATTTTTTAAATGTTTATTTATTGTTGACAGAAAGAGACAGACAGCATGAGCAGGGGAGGGGCAGAAAGAGACAGAGACACAGAATCCAAGTAGGCTGTAGGCTCTGAGCTGTCAGCACAGAGCCCAATGTAGGGCTCGAACCCACTGTGAGATCTCACAAACTGTGAGATCATTACCTGAGCCCAAGTTGGATGCTTAACTGACTGAGCCACCTTAAAAAGGCAGTACAAGAAGATCATTTAAACATTTTCCTCATCTCTTTTGAAACCATCAGATAAATATGTCCTTCCCTGACATGACAAGAATGTCTATCTAAGTTTGGAGAACTGAAATTTCAGAGAATGGCTTTTAAAAACTATAGCTAGGGGAGCCTCAGTGGCTCAATCAGTTAAGCATCCGACTTTGGCTCAGGTCATGAGCAGAGCCTGCTTCGGATCCTCTGTCCCCCTCACCTACCCACCCCCCTCCCCACCCTGCTCACACTTTGTCTTTCAAAAATAAACATTAAAAAAAATTTTTTTTAATAAAAAATAAAAACTGTAGCTACACCAGACCAGTGCAGTGATCCTGGCCAGTAATTCACTGGCTCATCACACTCTGAATCTCACTGCAAAGGGTTCAGCAGTCACTTCCTACTTTCTACCAAAGATCCCACATGGGAGGAGAGTGTCACTGTATACAAAGCTACACAACACATCGCATTTCACACACGATGTCAAATTGTGCTCTTCCCAACAGAACCACCTGTGATAACAACATATCACCTGTTAACAAGATTAATGGTCTGTTGTTTTCCCACAGAGGACTTTTAAAGTTTGGTCTAGAGCTTTCTGACACAAAATTTCCTGTTACAGGTGTGAAGCCATAAAATAGAACTCTTACATTCAATAAGAACAAAGTACACATCTAATATTAAAAGACGAGTTAGAAAAGAAATATAAATAGCCAATAAACCCACAAAATAATGTTTAAAAGAAAGAGACGCAAATTAGGATCTGATAACTTCTTCCATCTCTCAGATTAGCAAAAAGAATAATACCCAATGTTGGGCGCCTAGCTGGCTCAGCAGGTAGAGCCGGCAACTCTTGATCTCAGGGTCATGAGTTGGAGCCCCATGTTAGGCACAGAGATTACTTAAGAAAAAAATAATATAAAAAGTAATACCCAGCGTTGAAAGACTAAAAAGATATAACTGCTCTCAAACACTTATGGTGAGAGGGTGGCCCTTTCAGAGGCTGATCTGGCAATACCTAGCAGAGTTTAAAATACACACACTCTTTGCTCAAATTATCCACCTTTTAGAAATCTATCCATTAGAAATAACAAGAGAAAACAAAGATATACTGACAAGAATCTTTACTGCATCATTATTTAGAACAAAAAAAAAAAAAAAAAAGAGGAAACTATGGGGTGCCTGCGTGTCTCAGTCGGTAAGTGTCTGACTTCGGCTCAGGTCATGATCTTGCGGTTCGTGGGTTCGACCCCTGCATTGGGCTCTGTGCTGATAGCTCAGAGCCTGGAGTCTGCTTTGGATTCTGTACCCCCCCCTCCTTTCTGCTCCTTCCCCACTCATGCTCTATTTCTATCTCAAAAATAAACATTAAAAAAATGAGTAAAAAAAGAAGATGAAACTGTAAATGTCAGGTAAGGGGAAAATGGATAAACAAACCAACACATACTATGGCACATTCCTCTGCAGGTATAAACAAACACGACGAGTTATTTATATGAGCTGATTTGAAGAGCACTTAATAAAACACATTCATTTAACTATTATTTTTTTTAACGTTTTTATTTATTTATTTTTTTTTTTGAGACAGAGACAGAGCATGAACGGGGGAGGGTCAGAGAGAGAAGGAGACACAGAATCTGAAACAGGCTCCTGGCTCTGAGCAGTCAGCACAGAGCCCGATGCGGGGCTCGAACTCACAGACCGCAAGATCGTGACCTGAGCCGAAGTCAGACGCTTAACCGACTGAGCCACCCAGGCGCCCCTCATCTAACTATTATTAAGAATGTTTCTGGGGGCGCCGGGGTGGCTCAATCAGTTAAGCTCTGACTTTGGCTCAGGTCATGATCTCACGGTTCGTGAGTTCACAACCCGTGTCGGGCTCTGTGCTGACAGCTCAGAGCCCGGAGCCGGCTTTGGATTCTGTGTCTCCCTCTCTCTGCCCGCCCCCCCCCCCACCCCCGCTTATACTCTGTCTCTCAAAAATTAATAAATGTTTAAAAATATATTTAAAAGTATTTCTGTATTTGAGGAACAAGAAAGTAACACAGAGTGGAGAAATAATCCCCAATAAAAAGATGGGACAAAGAGCCTATGATAAACTCTTAAATAAACAGCACCGACAAAGGTAAAGCAAAATTTGGAGAAAAAAGATCCGCGTGGGCTACATGGTCTGGAACAGGCACTGCATGAAGTACTGATGTGTCACAATATTTAAGTAGGGAACATACCCCTCACGTAAATGAACTATTTTCAGAAGATTAGCATGTAGTATCCTAATCGTGAAGTCCAGGTTGTACACAGGTCACTTGTCTTCATTTAATGTCTCAAAACCAGCCCACTGACTGGCAGCGATCCAAGCAGCACACACCTGCGCGTTCTGCCGGGTAACAGAATTTTCCATCAGGGTACCCCAAGTCACCTTTCACTGCACCACCGCTAAACTGCACTGGGGGTGACGGACTGACTGATCCCCGGACTCTCCCTTGCCTGACTTCCGTGCTGTCCCACAAGCATCAAGGGGATACAGGACCTAATAAGGGTTTCATGGTGACCCAAAACTCAACGGAAATTGTTTTACCTTACGGAATGGAGGCCTAGGACCTGATTCCTCTAGCACCCAACCAGCTGAGCACCACAAGGCCGGGCAAAGCACGAGCAACTGAACCGGTGGACCGGAAGTCAGCGGTTCTGGCGCTGGGCCCATTACACGGACCCTCTGCTGACTCAATCCCTGGTAGATACCCGATTCAAGTACCGGTTGCCATCAAGTTAAATCCAACCCAGGGGGACTCTTCCCGCCCGTCCCGCGCGTATCCCGCATCTTCCCTAACAGAAGCCCGAGACGGTGCAGCGGCAGGCACCAAGCACATTTACCGTCTTCACTCGCGAGTCCTCGCCTCTCAAAAGCAAGCCTGGCCGAGAGCGAGGACACCACGGGAGTCGGGCTCATCTACCGGGCAGGGACCAGGGTGAGGCGGCTGAGGCGCCCGCTCTCAGCACTGGGCCAGCGCAGGGCCGGCCGGGGAACCCTGCTCACGTGCCCAAGCATGTACAGCCTCTTCCTGCCTGCCTGTAGCTCCTCTCCTGGCATCTCTCCTTCTCCACTGCCACATCTACCCGATCCTGTTACAGGACGCTCATCTTAACCCAGAATTGACAAACAAGGTCACACTGCACCAGAGTACGAATTCTATGAAAGGGAAAGCTAGAAAACCGTAGTCTGTCGTCAGAATCTCTAATGATTATAACCTCCCCTTCCCCAGTGGAAACTGTGTCATATGCCACATAATTCCCACTTGGCCGGCAAAGTGAGCCACAGGCCGTGCGTACCCCGTGACCACATGGCAGAGCCACCTCAGCTGGCACACAGATCGAGCCACCGTCCTTGTCAGGGGGAGTCTTGACTTCTCTGTGATGTGAATCACGCAGGTGTTCTGAAGAGCAGCCCTGAGCTACACAAGCGACTAGGCCCAGCTACTCGCTTAGGACAGTTCCCGCGGCCGCCAAACGGTTTCACCAGCTACGACACAGGCCCAACCCTGGGCTTCTGGCTAGTCCGTCACCTCGCAACAAGCTGACAGACCTGCTTCCTACTTGTTATCATTTGGGACCGCCCCATAGCTTGGTCTCCCCGTTCTACCTGCTCCAGTCGTATTCGGCTCACGATTCCCCGGGTTCTTTTCCCTTGGTGACGCACACAAGGGGTAACGTACGCTTAAGCTTTACAGTCACAAATATCCTTAAGCGCAGCTGGTGAAATTCAGTGGCCCAGACTACGATTTCACTGTCAAGCACCAAAACTTAAGCACTTCCTTCTCTTCCTCATTCAGGAGCCAGATGTGGCCACCTAATACATACTTCAGAGAGCGAACTAGGAAATGGCACAGGAAAACTTTCACATCATAGGAATTCTGGCATCTGGATAGGATCCGAGATAATGACCGAATCCCCTCGATAGATAAGGAAACGGGAGACAGCTCAACACGCTCACACACTTGCCCGAGGTGAGACCAGGACGAGTGCAGAGCTCGGACTGAAACTCAAGCCTCAACTAAAATCCCCAGGCAGGCGTGGCGTCGGACCGCATACGGTACTGACTAAACGAGTCCGGGGCACAGGCAGACCAGTAAATGGCAGAGTACCTGCTTACCTGTTTGGATCCCTGTTTCTTGCTCTAACTGCTGGTAGAGTTTGTTGGAATAGTCTGCCATCTTCTGCTCGATGGTCAAGTGCCTGGCGGTGCTCAGGATGCCGGCACAGAACCTCGTAGAGCCAGCGGCCAGCCTGCGGGATGGATCCAAAATGCTATTAGGTAGGCTCGCATATCTGTGAATGCAACTAGTTCAAAGACCCTCGTTACTAGCACCGACCGTGATATCAAAAGATGGAAACCTAAATATCCCGACAGGAGAGGGATTTCAAATGCTGGCGTTCACCTACACGACGGGACGCCGCGCAGCCATAAAAAAGGCGCGAGAATGCTCTTCTGCAACAATATGGGAATCCTAATGAAAACAGCACGGGAGGAGCACTACTTAATATGCTACTAACTTGTACAAAAAAAGAGAAAAAAATAGCAAGTGAAGACCCACGTACACATGTACACACTGACCAACACGTTTGCTTATATACACGGGGGGTGTCTGGAACGACACACCAGGAACTTAATTTGCCTCCAGCGAGGGAAACTTCAGCTAGAAGTCAGGGATGAGAAGCAGACTTTCCCTGCACACTCTTTTACAGTTTTTAATTCTGAATCGTGTAAATGTATTGCCTATTCGGAGAGATTTACAACAGACTTGTTAAATGTCATTCAATTTCTGGTAGGCAATAGAACAAAAAAGGACTTTAAGGGAAAGTGAGACAACTTGTACCAAGTGTGAACCTTAGTCAGTAATAAGGTATCCATACTGATTCATCATATTTAACGGTAACCCCAACCTAAGATGTCAGTCCCAGGTGCACACAGGCGTGAGGCACACGGGAACTCGGTACAACCTTTGCATTTGTTCTGTAAATCTAGCACGGCTCTAAAATAAGTTAATTCAGTGGGGGAAAAAAAAGGAACAGAAATAAGACAGGATGCAGCCAATTTCATTTCAGCCCATAGAGGGAGCTCCAGAGTCACGGGGTCTACGTTGCCATTTGACCGCCCCTACCCAGAGAACAAGATGGTAAGATGTGCCCGGACCCTGAAATAAAACGCACCCTCTTCGGATACTCGGCTTCGCGGCATCTGCCACCTGTCTCAGAGCCCAAAAACACGGGTATTGCACATCGTGAAACCATGGACAGGAGATTTCGCCTTTCCGTGACTGTTCTCATGCTACTTAGCGACAGGTCAGCCACTGCCGGGACAGGTTACCGGGAGCAGAGGGGGTGAGGGAAGCCCACGCAGTTGGTGCAACATGGCCCCAAGCCGGGTCCCGTCTGGTCCTTACCTGCCCTGCTCCAAAAGGACAATATCCTTCCAGCCCATCTTGGAGAGGTGATAGGCCACGGATGTGCCCATGATTCCACCGCCACAGATGACCACCTGTGCCTGGGCAGGCAGGGCGACAGAATGCGCCTCGGCAGCTGGCGCACCGCTTCTCCCCGACGACCAGTTCTGCCATCCTCGGCCGGTCCTTTGTCTCCGGGCCACCGACAGCAACCGGGAAAACATCACGTCTGTCAGTCAGCAGCTCGGAGATGTGCTCCCACTGGGCCAAAGAGGAGATTCTCCCCAATTCAAACTAGACAGAGAAAGCAAACAGATTTCATTCCACTATACTCAGTGCGCCGGATTAGTGACAAAAGAAAAGGAGGCAACAGAGAATGATAGTCATCACGCCTCATCCAGACAGAGGCACAAGCACACGCAAAGGCCCTGAGGGGAGGCACACCTTAAGGAGTCCGAGCACAGAAGGGAGGCCAGTGTGCCCACAGCTCGACGGCAAGGCACAGTCGACCAGAGACGAGGCCGGAGAGGCAGGCAGAAAGCAATGACACAAGCGCTTGGATGCCTCACGAGGAGCTGGGATTTTACTCCAAGTGCAAAGGAAAATACTAAAGCAGGGAATGAAATGATCCGATACGCTTTTCCTAAGATCAGCCTGGCTCCACAGTGGGGACTGGACTGGAGGAAAGGCAGGGCTAGGAAGCTACCGCAGGAGTCCAAGAGGGAGGGCACGGAGGCTCACACAAGGATGGTGGCGGTGGAGTCAGAGCCATGACTGGATCGTTGTGGATGGTGAAATGACAGTACTTAACTTGCCAACAAACCGGATGTTAAGATGGGGAGCGGGAGAAAGACGGACGATGGCAAACTTTCCAGGTTAAGCGACGGGTGCCACTTCCTAAGGTGTGAAGGACTAGGGATGCGGAGGGAGGCGGGAAGGAGAGGGAGAGGGAGGCGGTGAGGGCGCGTGCGCGCATACCGAGGTGTCAAGGGCGAGACACCTAGCAGGCATCCACGTGGAAGTGCCAAGCAGCTAGATAACCAGGCCTGAAGCCTGGGGAAGACATGGGGTATCCGGAGACCCGGCAGTCTGAGGAACAACTCTGAGGCTCCCCAGCAGGCACAGCTTGGCAAGAGAAAGAAAGTACTGGACGGGGGACTGCGCGCTGGGGCAGACTCACAGAGCGTCCAAACGGCTGAGCGGCGGAAAGGGAACCGGGCAGAGGTGTCACAGAAGCCGAGAGAGGAGATGGTTCACTACAGAGGGTGGCCAGGGATGGAGCAAGACGGCCATGTGCCTGCTGGGACTTGACGACACAGAGGTCCTTGGTGTCCTCAAAGAGGACATTCCCAGGGGAGTGCCAGGGACGAAGCACGGACTAGAGCAAGCTCAAGAGCAAGGAGATGAGGGAGTGTGCACAGCTTCTTCACGTGCTGCCCGGAGGGAGCAGAAACCCCAGACAGGAGGAGAGAATGGGGGTGGAGCAAGGCTATTTGTCTATAAAGGTGGGAGCCACGGAGACTGTTTCAGGGCTGGCGAGAAGGGCCAGGAAGAGGGAAAGAGGTGGGGGAGGAAGGAGAGGCGGTGACAAAGAATGAGGTCCTGGAAAGGAAGGGAGAGAGAAGAGAAGAGAAGAGAAGAGAAGAGAAGAGAAGAGAAGAGAAGAGAAGAGAAGAGAAAACAAACCCAAAGCCGCAGTGAGGGACGGCGTGCCCCGCGTCTGCACAGGCCACGGACTAGAGACGCCAGGTCCCACGGCCCCTTCCTGAAAGCAGGGGAGGACCGGTCATGGCGGGCTTATGACGAACCACGGGAGTCACAGGCTGCGACCAAGCGCATGTCCCTCGGAGATGACTAACACCATGAGGTAGATTAGGGAGCGGACAGGTTCAGGCCACCAGGGAGAATTACTCTAAGGGCATAAGAGGACTGTTCGATTTTTAAGAAACTGCAGACAGCCCTGTGGGCGAAGGCACGGTCTCCGAGTGTGGGGAGACGGCGACACTTCAGAGGAGAGCCCTGGCAGCCCGTGCGCCCACCAGCACGCCGCTACCAGCCCGGGACCCACGGAGGGCCCCCGACGGCCCAGGTCGTCCAAGGCCAAGGTGTGGGTGCCCATCCATCAGACAGGATCTCAGAACTGAGACCGAGCGGGCCTCCACTGCGTCCCAAGGAAATCCCATCCAAGCAGGGCTGATTACTTTGGCCACCTTGTGGTGATCTCCAGGCCTCACCTCCTTGGTCCCCGCCAAACCGTCTCAAGACAGAAGCTTCTCCACAGCCAGACTTCCCACAATCTCATCTCCATATGACCAATTTCTCTCTCTCTCTCTCTCTCTCTCTCTCTCTGCTGTCCTCCCCTCCAAACCTCTCCACCGTGTCCTCCAGAACATCCTTTCCAAACTGGAACACGCAGCCCTTCACCTAGCTTCTCTCCACCTCTGCTTCAACAGAGACACAGCTCTACTGAGGGAAACTTTCGCCACTGCCACGTGGCCAGCCCGTCCCACTGACCCTGCCATCAGGAGGGGGGGAGGCGGGCACCCTTCTCCCTTCAGAACCATTACCACTTGGTCATGCTTGAAAAGACCCTGTTCCCTCATGGCTCAC
Organism: Panthera tigris; assembly: GCF_018350195.1. Lineage (NCBI taxonomy): Eukaryota > Metazoa > Chordata > Mammalia > Carnivora > Felidae > Panthera > Panthera tigris. The sequence continues at coordinate 48,710,947 of NC_056674.1, forward strand.
ACTAGCAGGCACCCCGTAGCGAGCCCCGGGCCACTGCGTGTTCAGCCACAGGCAGATGTCTGTCGACATTCAGGTGCTGAACCCACAACACTGCTCCTCTCCCAACCTGGGACCCCACCTCCTTCCTTCCTTCCAAACGCAAAACCTGTCACCTGTCTCCTCAACCCCTGAAACTCCACCTGCATCTACGACCACCTCTTCCTTCAACCTCGTAGGGTCAAAAGTTGATCCCTCCCCACGTGCCCTGGATCCCTCTCTCTCCTTCCTTCCCTTGACTCCGCTCCATCAACTGTCCCCTTCCACGTACCTTCAGTGTCCCCTCCAATCCTCAGCATTTTAATATGCTCAAGTCCCTCCCAACTGACTTAAGAAATACAAGAAAGGCTCCATAACAGTCTTCCAATGGTGATTTTTAATTTTACAAATTCTGAATTATAAAAATTGTGGTCTTTGTAAACAACACAAACGCAGAAGGAAATTAAGATCTCCCATCATGCAAAATACTCAATTCCAGGGCTGATGAAATTTCCCCAGACTTATTTATCTTGCAGCACGTGCTCCCCTGACATCCACCCGTGTGCCACCACCTGTCTTAAAGTCCTTTTTGTTACACCTCAGTGACTGCACAGTCTGCCGGCGGGTTACACCAAAATTTACTATGACGTCACAACCTGTCTTTTTCACTTGACAAGAAGGGCTTCCTATGGTATCTGTCACTTTCCCCCCTTTCCACCGTCCTGAACCCAAGCGGTTAAGCTCCTGTCCCGCATGCCGGAATACTGCTCTCACCAAGAATGCCACTGTTGCCACCTTCCAGGGACACTGGGCCCATCTCACCCTCTCCACAGCACTGAACACCGCCGATCGCTCCCGCTACTCACGCACTCTGTCCCTGTTTTGACACCGACTACACCGGTCACATCTACACCGCCTTCTCTCCCCTGCCCATCCTTCTGTGTTGCTGTCCCTCAGGGTGTCTGGGACCAGCTTCTCCTCTCAGTTTGCCACCCTCCAGGGTCATTTCACGCGTACCAAGACTGACGCCTAAGCCCACAACAGCCCCGAGCTTTACATCCGCACCTCGAGCTGAACAATGGCCATGTCCACTTGGGTTCCCGTGGGTCACACCGAGCACATCCAGAAGGGAAACCCACCTGCCTCAATCTCCAAATCTGCTCCACTTCTGTGTCCCGCACTGACACCATACACAAGAATCCCAGGTGTCACCCTGGGTTCCTCCCTCTCTCTCACCTCCTCTATACGGCCAACCGTCATGGACTAACAATTCCACAGGCGACAGTTCCCTCAGACCATCGACTTCTCCCCCTCCTCACTGCCGTTACCTGAGTACAGACCGCCATCCCCGCTCAGATGAAGGCAGAAGCTTCCCGACAGGGCTTCCGCACACCATTCTCCCCACCCCCCCTCAATCCTTCCGAGGAGGGGCGTGGAGGGAGCCTTCTCAAATGAAACTCTTGTTCACACCCCTACTCAAAACCCTGCAATGCCTTTCTGATGCCCTGAGGAAAAAAAGCATTCTCCTGAACAGGAAGTGTGCAAGATCCTTCATCATCAGGCTCATTCCTGACCTCTGGTCTCTTTCTCTCCTCTCCAGCCAGACGGACATACCCATAATTCCTCCAACAGGACAGGCATTGAGTCTCTCTGAAACCCCCAGGATCTGGGCACACTGTTCCTTCGAACCACACGGCATAGTTCCTGCCCCCCTGCCCCCCAAACATGGATAATCCCCTCAGCTCTCACCCTGTTTCGCAGCTTATCAGACCCCCTCTCCCCCAATACCGCCTCAGGTGACTCTTCTGTGTTCTCCCACAACACCCTGCACTTCTCCAGCACAGAGCCTCCCACACGGTCACGGCCTGTTTGCCAATCAGGGAAACGGCACAACGACCCCGCTGAAAATGCAGGCTTTGGGGGCAGACAGGTACGGGTCTGAAAATCTCCCCCACCTCTCATCAGCTCTGTGGCTCTGAGCAAGTCATTCCATCTCTGTGCTCCAGGCTCCTCATCCACAAGGTGAGCTACGAACACCTGCCTGGCCGGGTTGCCACAAAGACTACGTCAGACAATACAGGAAAAGCATGGTAACTGGCACCCGAGAAGCACTCAGTAAGTGCTAGTTTTTAGTCTCCTCTTACAATGGAGCTCTCTGGGAGCTGAGACCAGTTACCGCTTCAACGTGATTCTGCCGGCATTCAGGGTAGGCACCTAGGAAATATAATCAACAGAGGAATGAGAATATACAATAAACGAGATGGGAAAAAATTCAGTGAGGACTCTGAGATCTTGAGGCTAGGCTCCAAGATTTCAGGGGATATCTAAATCACATAGAGTAATTTTTTATAATTGTTTTCGGGTCTTTTTGTTTTTTAGAGAGAGAAAGGGAGCCAGCAGGAGCCGGGGAGGGGCCGCAGAGGGAGAGAGAGTATCTTAAGCAGGCTCCACGCTGAGCATGAAGCCGGATCTGGGGCTCATCCCACGACCCTGGGATCGTGACTTGAGCCAAATCCAAGACTGGGACGCTCAGCCAACTGAGCCACCCAGGCCGGTAGAGAAGAATCTGAAGATGTCAAAGACAAAGAAATAAAAGGTGTAGCCGGGTTTAAAATAAGTTATATCTAAAAACAAAAACCAAAAAACTAAGATGGCCCTATAATATTCTCTCCCTCTAAGAAGAATCGCTAAGGCAACCTCAATATTGGGACTGGTTATGCTCACACCTGCTTACGACAAGAAGAGCAAGGGACAGCTCCAAGTCCCTCTGGGTTGTTCCCCTGTATGGTCCCAGCGTGTGTACAAATGGGCCGCTGGCCACAAGGAAGCCTAGTGAGTGGAGCTCGACCGACACACTTCCCACTCTTGCCTCAGCAGAAGGGCCACCTGGGACATTTCTTTCAAACAGACAGACAAAAACCCCAACACTATCCCAGGCTCTTTCTCTGGAGAGTCTGATCCTGCTGGTCCCGGGGGAGTATCTGTCAAAACGTGCCACCAGGTGATCAGGCAAGTTTAAGAAATTAATACATATCCCTAGCGCTGGAAAAGTGTGCCCCGTGGCCCGGCACCGGCACCCCTCTTCCCCTTCCCACCCTCCCCCCCCTCCCCCCCGCGTGCCCGGAGGTCACGCTTACAGAGATTCCCGAATCTAATGTGAATGTCCTTCACAGGGGTCCCGAGTGACCAAACATCACGAAGACAGTTCACCACCCTGGCCTACACTTTTCCCGGTAACTCGGCTTGCCGCACCCTGCAGCAGGCGTACAAGTTAGCGAAGCAGAGGCGGACCGCACGTCTCCAGGCGGGAAAACGATTGCACCTGCAGAGGGAGAACGGCGGGCGAGACCAGCCAAACCCGCGCCAGGCGCTGTGCAAGCCCGAGGCGGAGAGCCCGAAGCGAGGGCACCCCGGCCGCTCTGGACATCGGGCTGAGCCGCGGACGCCTGAAGCAGCCGGAGCGCAGGCCCGGGGGCAGCCGTGCACGGGGCCCCAAGGCCCGGACCCCGGACCCCTTCGGCCGGACGCCGCACAGCCGCAGACCGACTGAGAGAGACGAGGCAGACCCATTCCCGCCCCGGGCCGCCGGAGTCCCCAGCGACCCGGCAGGAGCGACAGGAAACGAGGGGCGGCCGCGACCACCCCCGAGGAAGACCAAAGCGAAAAGGGGGGCGCTGAGACCCGCGCGGAGGGGAGGCCAGAGCGGCCCCGCCGCCGTCTCCTTACCTCACGGGCCGCCGCGGGCTCCGCCGTCAGCAGCACCCCGGCGGCAGCGCGACAGCAGCCACAACAGTTGCCGGGGGTCCCGCCGCCAGAAACGGGGCACTGGGAATGGGAAGGGGGCGGGGCGGAGGGAGTAAAAAGTTCCGGGGAAGCGGGAGACCGCGACCTTCCGCGCTTTACGGCCCCCGGCAAGGGTACGCCCGCGCGTGCCGGCACACGCGCACGCGCGCGCCGTGACGTCCCCGCGGCGGCCCCGCCCCTGCCACGTGGGGCTTGTTTGGGTCTCGCGAGGCCCCGCCCCGGGAGCTCGGCCCGCGCCCCAGTGGTCCCGGCTGCTTTCTGAAGTGTGCAGGTGGAGCGGGGATGCTGCGGTGGGTCGCCGGCCTTGCCGGGGTGTCGGGAGCGCGGGGCTTCGCTCTGCCCTCCAGGCGCCCTGCCGCTTCTGTCCCCGAGCGGGTCCGCGGCTCAAAGCCACTCCAGTCCCTGGCGCAAAAGGGCGGCGTGGACCGACAGTCCCTTGTCTCTGGAAGGCGCTCGGCTCTTCCTGGGCCAGGCTCTAGCAGAGCGTCTGAAATCCGGTCTGCGGGCCTGGCCCGACCTCGGAGGCGGGTTTAGCGACCCTGAGCTCTGGGCGGGATCTCACTCTGCACCTTCCTGGCTTGCCTGGGCCCGAGGAAGCGGAGTCATTCACTCCATCTTCTGAGAAGCCTCCCGTCCAGTCCTCCCTTCCTATCGCTTGGCCCTGTTTTCCTTCCCTCGTGGAACTCATCACTATCTAAAGTATGTGTTCGCTGACTGCCTTTGCCACCAGTTGCAGGTCCCGGACCCTGTCGACAGAACCTCAATCTTAGGCACGGCAGCACTTGCAGCAGCGCTCGGCGCATGGTCCAGGCAGTATTTCTTTGAACGGGGAGCGTTCTGAGGGCACGGCCGCCACTGCACGGTGGGCCACACTCTGCACTTCCCGGTCTTGGGATTGAAGCCCGTCTTGCCACACGAGCCAGTCTTGTTTCCTTCTGGCCTCTGATGATGGGATTCCGCAGTGCGCAAGAACCGGAGGGCTGCTGCCATTTGGGGGGGGGGGGGCAGGAAAGCTCAGGGACCCCGGTGGCACCAGGCCGGCCCACAACCTGCATAACTGTCTACCCACTGACTCGCCAGTTAACTCACATGCTACATTGCACCGGGTTCTGGCTGCCTGAGGATGGAAACTCCGCCTCTTGCTAGTCTGACACATAAAAGTTTAAGACATTCTGCGCTTCTGTGCAGAGAAATTCTTCAGTATTTTAGCTCATGGCTTAGAGCTTGGTGTCCCTGACTGCCCAAAAGGGAGAGGAAATAGACCAACCCATCTGAGGTGGTATTCTTGAGGACGGCCCAGATGTGGCAGTTTGGGGAGAAAAACTTCACAAGTTTTCTTGATGAGTAGTTTCACCTATGCCACTTTCAGGCTTGTGAATTGGGGAGAAACCTAGTTGTCTGTACGAAATGGTGGGTGAAATGAAGTGATGGTGTTGTAAATTCCATTCTGTTTACGTGCAGTTAAGTAGTGAACACGCTGTACGCATTTCTCCCTGCTTACCTCAACCATCACTATTTTTTTGATGTTTATTTATTTTGAGAGAGGGAGAGAGAACAAGCGGGGGAGAGGGGCAGAGAGAGAAGGAGAGAGAGAGAGGATCCCAAGCAGGCTCTGCACCACCAGTGCAGAGCCGGATGCAGGACTGGGACCCACCAACGCTGAGATCATGACCTGAGCCCAAGTCAAGAGTCAGAGGCTCAACCGACTGAGCCACCCAGGTGCCCCTCAACCGTCACTATTTTACATCTCCACGTTCAAAAGCTAAGTCCCACGGCTCCTTTATGGTCGACGTTGATTCTTGTACTTTCGAGGCTCTCATACCCACCAAATGCCCTATTCTTCAGGAGGACTGACTGTTTTGTCTTCTGGGCTTCTACTCCATGAAACGTCAGAGTGACTTCTTGTACGATACTTCACAGAGCAGACCATCCCATGCACAATTTCACATCTTGACAGGACTTTTCACTCGTGGTATTTGGATTCACCGTTGCAAACATTCTGCCTTCTTGGTTTTCTGTCTCGCAAGGACTGAAATTACCAGGGGTGGGGAGGATAGTTTCAGCATCTGTTTCAAAAGATCCATGCCAGGATTTCCTTTGCACACCAGGAACTGGAGCTCGGAGCACCTCTCTGCTCCAAGCCCGGTTCTCGGTTCTCTTCTCGGTTCTCCTGCCTTACGCCAGGATGTCCCACGGTAGGTGTAGACAGGAAGGACAAAGAGAAAGTCAATCACTCGGTCTGAGGGTTCCCCTCCACCCCCCATAGCCTCTCTTCCCCAGATCAAAGGCCTGGCCTGCTGGGTAGAAAGTTTCTGCAGCTTGTTTCAATCAAGGGGTTTCTAGCAGCACAGTTAACGCTTCACTCTCCGGTGTGCTCTTGGGATACAGGAAAATGCCACTGTGATTATCGTACAGCGCTGTAACTCCTTGTTTACATTTTGCAAATGTGCAGTTTGCTCAGCCCCTTTCTGTGTGTGTGTAGTGACAGCATGGGGTGCTGAGGACACGTGAGGCATTTTAGGGCACGGGCTCTTTCACAGGAGCCCCGGGGACTTGAGGCGCCCAGAGTGACCAGCATTTCTGCCTCCGCGGGCGCGGTATTAACATCCTACCCTGTATTTCCATCAAGCCGGAGTCTAATTAACGTGTTCTTTTCATGCGACCGGGTCTGCAAATGAATAAACAGACACGTTAATTACTCTGGCTGAGTCCACTGGGAAACGTGCTTCATGTTGGGCGACAGGGTGTTAAGTATTTGCCATAACAGAGGATAAACACGGTACACAAAACCATATCCATCTGTGTTACCAGAGCATAAAACAGGGTTTGGAAACCAAGGCACAGCACACACAGGCATCCCATCACCCTCCGCGCAGTGGCGGCATGGCTAGAGACAGACAGCCTCCCTTACTCTCCTGAAGGTTGTGAGGACTCACATCTAAGTCTTTAACACGCGGAAGACTGAACCAGCCAAGAAAGTGCTAAGCACGTGGTAGGCACCAGCGGTGGTGCCTCGGAATCGTCTCGGGACACGTAAAGCAACACCCTCTGAGTGAACTGGAATCACCAAGGCTGGAAGTCTGACCCGTACTTCTCGAGAGGCTTCCAGGAACTTCTCTCGTGTCTAGAAACCGCTGGGTGCCAAGAGTTGAGCAGTCCGGAGGACAAATGGTAGCTGTGAAAGCTTTGTGGCTTCAGAAGGACTCTCGCTGGTTCCTAAGGAAGATACTTAGAGCCGGACAGGGCTCTTCTCATACCTCATCCCATTTGATCTTGTGACAATCTTAGGAGGTGAGGTTGTAGCCGACGATGTGGGCTCAGAGGTAACGTGACTTTTCCACGATCACGCCGCTTGTGGGAAGATCTAGAAACGGAGCCGAGGTGTTCATTCTGAATCCAGAAGCCATCTGCGCCGTAGCATAGGGCAGGTGGCCAGGAGGACGTCTGAGGCTGGGGACAGAGAGCGAGAAAAGAGCACGCAATGTAACAGTAAGGAGCCTGTGCTCCCCGGATCTTTCCAGGCCCTCGTGCCGTCTGCCAGGTGACCTTGCAGTGCGTGAAAGGGTTGGAGTATACGTGTCAGCCGTCCTGAGGACTTTTATAAAAGGTCGGCAGAGACCGCGGTGTGCAGGCCCGGAGCGAGGCCCTAAGGCAAATTACGTAGCCCTCCCGGGTGCGGCTTTTCATCAGCGATGGTGCCCCGAGCGGCCACCGTGTCTTGGAGGGTCATGGGATCACACCCGAGGGGAGACTCGGGAAACAGATCTGGACCCGGCCTGACGCCCAGCCCGCCGACCCCCAGCCCGCCACGGCCGCCCGCCAAACCGCAGCCCCCTGCGGGCCGGTAAGCGTGAGGCCAAGTGCTCGTGTGACGCACCGGGTCCCGGGCTGGGGTGTAGCAGCCATCTCGCGGCTCAGATAGAGGGCGTCTGGCCGCGTGGCCACGCAGGAACGACGCAGTCAGGGCCTCCGTCTCCTTGAGGGACTCTTCACTCGCCGCGAACTCGGGAGTCACCGGTCTTTTGTTCCGCTCATCTAACCAGCTTCTGAGCCGCTACGTGTGAGGACCCCACAAGCTGACACGTCGCGAACGACCTCATCATCCAAATCTCCTTTTATTTCCAGTCCACGAATGGTCAACCGGGTCAGAAACCGCGGGGTCATCTGGTCGCCCCGCTGGCTTCTCCCCGTACCTCCGGTTCGTCACCCAGCACGACCGAGTGGTGTCCCCGGACCTCTGGTCTCTTCCGGCCTCTCGTTCCTGCCGCTGCTGCCCGCGTTCAGAGAGTAGCATCCCTCGCTTTGATGACGATCCCCGAAGAGATGGCCCCGCTCCTGCTCCCACCCTGTCCTCGCTCTGCAGGGCTGTCTTTCCAAAACACGTGGGATCGTTGTACTCCCTGGCTTAGCACGTCCTCATGACTCCAGTCCTTGCGGAGGTTGCGTCCGGACTCCTTAGCATATGGCAGAGCGCGGTCCTCATGGTGGAACTCGCTCTGGGCCCACACACTGTGCGACGCTGGGGCCCGATTCCTGGCCTGTTTGCCCCGTGTGTGTGTGCGGCTCATCTTTCCTCTCACCCTGCTCTCCACTCACACCCGCCAGACCCATCTCTCGCTCGCTAAGATGCCCTTCCTGGCACCTGTCCCGCTGTGCTGGGGGAAGAGTTCTCCATTTAGAATCAAATCCCCCCCCCCAAGCCCCTCCAGTCAGCCTGGCAGACCGTCCAGAATTTCAGAACCTCAGCCCACATCACCACCATCTCTCGGTGAAGCCTCCCCTTCCCCACAACACCTGGTCTCCCTTTGGTGTGGCCCGCTGGACTCTCTCCGCCTCTGTCTTTACGTGGTCCTCTCCCCTCCTCGCGTGTCAGTCGCTCCCAAGAGGACTGGCTTCCCCGTACCCATCTTGTGCTGCGCCCTGCATCCACCAGATGATTAGTTGAGGGAAAGCGGTGAGCGCGAGCTCCGTTTGCCAATCTGTGAAATGGCAGTTTCGTCGTGGCCTCGTGGCCTCGGGGACTCTTTTCTGCCTTGGGCCTACCAACTCACCGGTAGGTGGCGCTGAGACACGTGAATTGAGGTTTCCCGGGTCTCCCAGCCCCGCATCTGGAGTGCAGGTAGTCAGGATTAACTAGAAACCCAAATCAGACTCGTCAAATCTCCCCCTGAGAGGTGATAATCCATGCGGCCCCCGTGGCACGGGAGGCACTGAGGAGAGGCTCTTTGGTGCGGCTTCGTAAAGAGCGAGGTGCGCTTTCCTTCCTGCTGTGCTCACCTCGAGGGGCCTCTGTAGAGTTAGGGGCCCTCAGACACTTGGATCTGGGGCATCATCTGACTCAGTCCCCCAGAGTCCGAGGTCAGAGGGTCGCTGTCCTATTTGGTCAAGAGCATAACTTTGGAGCTGACCTGGCCTGGGTCTGAATGCCTGCACTGCCTCTTCCTTGGTGGATGACTCTGGGATGTTAGCTTTCCTGAGCCGCCTCTGGATTAGGCACCAATAGAGACCATATAGAAAGAGAGAGAGAGAGACCCTATAGGAGATAGATATATCTATACATATAGATATATAAATATATATATTATATATAGATAATACAAAAATTTTAAAGCTCCCCTCATATATATATATATATATATATATATATATATATATATATGGTATGTGGGTATATATCCATATACCTCCCTCCCCATATATATATTGAGAGAGAGAGAGATGGAGAGAGTAGAGATTGGAAAAGTTGGGCTCCCGGGACTAGGGGTTGGCATATCTGAAACGATTTGCACCACAAAGCACATTTCTAGGGCCAGCCCGAGACTTGAGTGAGTTTTCACTGTGATTGGGCATGTTCCTTCTCTGACAGTCTCCTTTCTCAGGCTCCCCTTGGCTCTCTTGCAGCCTGGGTTCTTCTGAGGCGCCTTTCCTGGTGTCCAGAGCTTGGTGGGTTTTACTGTTGGAGTTTTAGCTGCTCGGTGGCTCAGGCTGCTGCTCCGTTTTGACTCCCCTCTAAAAACTGCCTGCCTTTGTTCGGCTGGGGTCATTGCGTTCTGTATTTTGTCCTAAACGTGTAACTGTTACCGTTTGGAAGGTCAGTTTGGTAGGAGCGTCCTCTTTCATCGTGGAAGCTGACCCCTCCTCCTCCAAAACCGTTCAGCTTTTGTATCATTAACTAGAGTTCCATGTGTATTTCAAGTTTTTGGTTTTTGGTTTTGTTTTCTTAGGGGGTAGGGAGGAAAATTTAATTACAATGAAAAACCTACGTGTACCATTTCTTATATATTTGGGGGGGGGGTGCGTAGTGTATGTGTGCTCTATTTCTTAAAGAAATACTCACTTTTAAATTTGTCTGTTTAAAAACTGAAAACTCCTGCTTTTCTTCCTCCTCTTCCTCGAGGGGTTTGGGTTGAAGCTCTAATGGCAGCCTTCCATCAGGGTGTTTACGTTAAGCCACTCAATGTTATCTGCTGATGAATCACTTAGCACGGGGCTACTGGCTTCCTGTTTCCCACCTGACAGTGGTCGGCTCTCAGAATCTTCTTTTTCCCTTTCAAGGTAATCGTATCTGTTTCACTGCTGCTCACGTGAGCGCTTTGAGACGCTCGGACCGTTATGTCGGTGGCGAGTAATTGAGCAAAATCTGTTTTCTCTTTGCTTTGAGGACACCAGCTCTCACACCAGACAACCCGATCGATGCCCCACGCTGAGAAACTCGTACGTCAGAGTTAGTGGGAATCTTTCTTCAATTGTTTTCCAGTCTCTTACCACGCACGGCTAAGTGACTAGACCTAACCGTTGCAGAATGAATCAAAACTACTGCTGCAGTGTTCTCCCTTCCCTCACTCCACCCACTTACTTAGGCACCGCAGTCTTGTTTTGTGTTTTTAATGTTTATTTTTGAGAGAAAGAGAGTGTGAGCAGGGGAAGGGCAGACACACACACACACACACACACACACACACACAGAATCCAAAGCAGGCCCCAGGCTCTGAGCTGTCTGCACAGAGCCCAACACGGGGCTTGAACCCACAAACCATGAGATCAGGCCCGAAGCCGAAGTCAGATACTTCACCGACTGAGCCACCCAGGCGCCCCCTGGCACAGCAGAGTCTTGAGCTGGCTCTTTATCCTCCCCGAATCCCACGGAGGTCTGTCTGTTGGTTTCTCCCGTGAGCTGGAGGACTTTGTTATGGGATAACAGCTGGCTCCCTTGGTTTTTGACATGAATCTAGCACTCTCCCCCTCACTCCGTCTTCTCCCCTCAAGCAGGGACCTTCATAAGCGCTGGAGGCAGGATATTATGTCGTTGTTCTTGTTTATTGATTCTCCAGTTCCCTGCGAGGTGTGGACTCTTCAGGGAGGAGGGCACTGGTGGAAAATCGGGAGTCTGCGGAGCCTGTACCACTGCGGACCCGGGGCGTGGCCTTGCCCCTCCCCATCTAGGCTCCCCAAGAGCACAGCCCCTCCCCTCCTCCACAGCTGTGTAACTTTCTAGAATTTAGTCGTTTGTGGGATACTTGGGTTGATTTTCTGTAAGGCCAGCAGGAGGGAGGCTGGCGTGACCACGGTCGGGAAACCGAGCTCTGACCAGCGGCCGTTGGTCACAAATGGAATGTCTGGTAGAAACGAATGAGAGCCTCAAGTCACCTGCAAATGGGGATAAAAATTTGTATGTGGCACACAATATAGCATATTTAAATTTTTATTGATAATTTGAATGTATTAATCTTCTTAAAATTTATTAAAATGTGGATTACAATTTTAAAACAATATAGATAATACAAAAATTTTAAAGCTCCCCAAATTCTGCATTAAAAAGTGATTCCTGGGTGCCTGGGTGGCTCAGTCAGCGAAACATGTGACTTTGGCTAGGGTCATGATTTCACGGTTCATGACTTCGAGCCCTGCATTGGGCTCTGGACTGTCAGTGCCGAGCCTGCTTGGGATTCTCTCCGCCCCCCGCCCCCTCTCTCTGCCCCTCCCCCACTTATGCATGTTTTCTCTCCCTCTCTCAAAATAAATAACACAAACTTAAAAAAAGGTTATTCCCCACCCTTGTTTTCCTTCCAAAGTAATTAATTTGTTACCTGCTGTATCACAGGATAAGTGTTACTAGTGTTAATAGCTGCTATTTATCAGGGACTCACTTTGTGGCAGAACGGTGCCTTATAACATCCCTACGTATTCACCCTGTTCGGTAGACAGCCTTAACCCTGTTTGGGGGGGCAAGAAGCAGGCTCAGAGGGATAGAACATTTGCCTGGCAATACATGCCCTAAAAGGAGAGAATCCAGACTTTAAATAATTTTTTTTAATGTTTATTTTTGAAAGAGAGAGAGAGCGCGCAAGCAGGGGAGGGGCAGAGAGAGAGGGAGACACAGAATCTAAAGCAGGCTCCGGGCTCTGAGCTCTCAGCTGTCAGCACAGAGCCCAACGCGGGGCTTGAACCCAAGAACTGTGAGATCATGACGGGAGCCGAAGTCGGACGCTTAACCAACTGAGCCACCCAGGCGCCCCAGAGAGAGTCCAGATTTTAAAAACCCAAGCGATCCCATGTTTGTAAATTGCCTAGACCAATCAATATTAACTCATCTGACCCACACACCTGAGGCCTTTCCACCAGGAGCTGGGCAGACAAGCTCCCTGGGAGAGAATGAGGGAGGGCGTTTTTATATCCATACAGCCATCGGACAAGGCTGGTAAAAATAACAGCAGCAGGTGCCAGGCCGAGTCGGCTAAGTTCTTGCCATGGATCATTTTATGTATTAATTTATTTCTTTTTAGATTTTAATTTATTTATTTTTTATTTTTTTAAATTACATTCAAGTTAGTTAGCCTATAGTGCAACAATGATTTCAGGAGTAGATTCCTTAGTGCCCCTTCCCCATTTAGCCCATCCCCCTCCCACAACCCCTCCAGCAACCCTCGGTTTGTTCTCCATATTTAAGAGTCTCTTCTGTTTTGTCCCCCTCTCTGTTTTTATGTTATTTTTCCTTCCCTTCCCTTACGTTCATCTGTTTTGTATCTTAAAATCCTCCTATGAGTGAAGTCCTATGATACTTGTCTTTCTCTGGCTGACTACTTTCACTTAGCATAATACCCTCTAGTTCCATCCACGTAGTTGCAAACGGCAAGATTTCATTCTCTTTGATGGCCGAGTAATGCTCCATTGTACATACGTACCACATCTTCTTTATCCGTTCATCCACCGATGGACATTTGGGCTCTTTCCTTACTTTGGCTATTGTTGTTAGCGCTGCTGTGAACATTGGGGTGCGTGTGTTCCTTCGAAACGGCACACCTGTATCCCTTGGATAAATACCTGGTAGTGCAATTGCTGGGTCCTAGGGTACTTCTTTTTCTAATTTTTTGAGGAAGCTCCATACTGTTTTCCAGAGTGGCTGCACCAACTTGCGTTCCCACCAGCAGTGCAAAAGAGATCTCTCTCTCCGCATCCTCGCCAACATCTGTGGTTGCCTGAGTTGTTCACGTTAGCCATTCTGACAGGGGTGAGGTGGTATCTCGTGGTAGGTTTTGATTTGTATTTCCCTGATGACGCGTGACGTTGAGCATTTTTTCATGTGTCGGCCATCTGGATGTCTTCTTTGGAGAAGTGTCTATTCATGTCTTTGGCCCATTTCTTCACTGGACTATTTGTTTTGTGGGTGTGGAGTTTGAGAAGTTCTTTCTAGATTTTGGATACTAACCCTTTATCTGATACGTCGTTTGCAAATATCTTCTCCCATCCCGTCGGTTGCCTTTTAGTTTTGCTGATTGTTTCCTTCGCTGTGCAGAAGGTTTTTATTTTGGTGAGCTCCCAGTAGTTCATTTTTGCTTTCGTTTTCCTTGCCTCCAGAGACGTGTTGAGTAAGAAGTTGCTGCGGCCAAGGTCAAAGAGGTTTTCGCCTGCTTTCTCCTCGAGGATTTTGATGGCTTCCTGTCTTACATTGAGGTCTTTCATCCATTTTGAGTTTATTTTGTGTGTGCGGTGTAAGAAAGCGGTCCAGGTTCATTCTTCTGCATGTCGCTGTCCAGTTTTCCCAGCGCCACTTGCTGAAGAGACTGTCTTTATTCCACTGAATATTCTTTCCTGCTTTGTCAAAGATTAGCTGGCTATACGTTTGGGGGTCCATTTCTGGGTTCTCTGTTCTGTTCCATTGATCTGAATGTCTGTTTTTGTGCCAGACACGGGTCATTTTAGATTCATAACCACCCTCTGAGGCAGGTTCTACTGTTCCCAATTTGAAGAAGCTAAAACTCAGGCTCAGAGAGGTTAAAGAATTTGGTTGACTTAGAGGAGAAGTAGTGGAGGAAGGATTCCAATCCAGGCAGCACAACAGGAGGGCTTAAGCTCCTCAATTCTCTACTCTGGGGGCGCCTGGGTGGCTCAGTCGGTTAAGCGTCTGACTTCGGCTCAGGTCAGGATCTCGCGGCTCGTGAGTTGGAGCCCCGCGTCCAGTTCTGTGCTGACAGCGCGGAGCCTGCTTGGGATTCTCTCTCCCTCTCTCTCTGCCCCTCCCCCACTCGTGCTGTCTGTGTGTCTCTCAAAATAAATAAATAAGCTTAAAAAAGTCATCTCTAAAACACCAGTCGTCTACTTTGTTCATGAATCTGTCGTCTGGGCAGGGCTTGGTGGCGTCAGCTTATTTCCACCCCGTGTGGCATCGGCGGGGGGAGGGGGGGGCCTGAAGGCCGGGGGCTGGGACCATCTGAGGGTCACCGACATGTCTATTGCCTGTGGCTGGTCGTCAGCTGAACACCTACACGTGGGCTCTGCCTGCCGCTGCTTGGCTTCCTCCCAGCACGGCAACCCAGCAACACTATCAGTCATTAGACGAGGCAAATTAAAACCACAATGAGCTATCACTACACCCCTACCAGAATGTCTGAGACAAAAAAGACTGACCATGTGCAGGGGTGTCAAGGATGCTCTCGTACAAACATTTTGGAAAAGGGCCGGGCGGTCTGTTAGGAAGTTAAACATCCACTTACCCTGTGACCCAGCCATGTGACTCCAAGGTAATCACTGCGAAAGGAAGGAGAGTGTATACAAGGGCTTACACGTGAATGTTCACAGCAGCTTTATTTGAACGAGCCAACAATGAGAAACACCCCAAATGTTCACCAGCAGGCGAACAGGTAAGTAAATTATGGCATACGGTGAAGTACAATTCAGCAATAAAAATTAATTAACTATGGGTACATGGAATAACGTGGGCGGCTCTCAAAGTTACGACGCTGAGTGAAAGAAACCAGACAAAAAAGTGCATGCACAGTATTATTCAATTTACATAAAACGTTTAGAAAACGCAAACTGACCTGTGGTGCCGGGAAGCACGCCCGCGGTTGCCTGCAGATGCTAGAGGTGGGGAGAGGGAGGGATGACAGAGGGGCATCAGGAAACTTTTAGGGCTGGTGGATGTGTTCGACATCTTGACAGCGGTGATGGTTTCAGGGGCATACGCACGTCAAAATTGACCAAGCTGCACACTTTGAATACGTACAGCTTACTGTGCGTCCGTTGTATCTCAGCTTGGAAAATGAATGCCAACTCGGGTGGAAGCAGAAAGGGCGTGTGGGGGGAGAGGCACTGTGGAGGCCATGTTGGAAAACATGACCTACCTCATTCACCAGGTGCTTCCAACATGCCGGGTACCGTGTGTGCTAAGTGCCTCGTGGCACTGGCGCCGAGTCCACCGGATAACCCAACCTGAAGGGAAGATGAGGAGGTGGCCAATTATCTATTGTTATGATTATCTTGGTTGCTATGACAGAACCACGAGGTCTGGGTCTCTCTGGGACGGAAGGATGTCTCAGGGCTCTGGTGAGCAGGCCATCAAGGCTTTTCTTCCCGAGCCGCAGGAGAAACTGCGGGCCACTTCTTGGGACAGTCAGGAAGCAGAGCAACGTGGAGAAACAGGTGGGGGCTTTGTGAGAGGGTGTGGGGACATGGCTGCCAAACTGAGAAGCTGGAAGGAGGCAGCAGAGGGGCCCCTCTTGGGCCGGAGAGCCCCCCCCCCTTCTTCTGTTACATTAGCCCCTTTGGACAGGTAGGTGCCTGCTCTGGACCCTCTGGTGACTGCATCCAGCTTTCCTCTGGGAACCACCATGCTGTGACTCCAAGTCCCCAGAGACCCTCTGAAACTGCCCCCATGCCTCAGCTTCCAGAGGGCACAGGTGACCCAGGCCCAGCCAGCCCACTGATCACAGGGATGGGTCTGGGCAGGTGCATGGTCCAGGCTAGGTCGACCAACATCAGCCTCGGACCTCTGCTTCAAGTAACAGGAAGGAGGCTCTTCCTTTTCCCCGAGGTGGCTACGCTGGCCAACCTGAGCCTTGGGCCCTGGGGGACATCTTTCCACCACGTGTGGAGAGCCTGCCCGCAAACCAAACGGAAAGAAAGACGGCTACAGAGCAGAGAGAAAGAAAGGGGTGTGCCTCTGACATCACAGTTCAGGCCTGCGGACCCAGCCAGACCCGAGGCCTGGACCTCTCCGGGACTGGTTTCAGGGGCCAGTAAACCAAGTCCTCTGCTGAACTGCTTGCAAACCAAGTAGTCCTCTGTACTTCGCCCCAGCGCTCAGATGCCCCACCCCCACCCCTCCAGGGGCTTTCCGAGAGACCCGGATATTGGGGTTGGCCCACAATTGCACCGCGCCTGTGTCTGTACACCGCCCCCCCACCGCGCCCCCTCCGCACCTAGGGAGGAAGCCGACGTCAGGCCCCTCGTTCTGGGGCCACGGTGAGGGCCTGGTTGGAGAAGCGCTGCACGCTCAGTCCAGCCTCGGGCTGATACGGAGAGAGATGGCGTCGCCACCAAAGCTCCCGAGTAGAGTCCCGGCGTCCTGGCGTGGCTGGGCCCTGTGTGTCTGGCTGCTGCGCTCTGTCTCAGGTGAGCTTCTCCCCTCTCCCTGTCCCAGATCCTAATTAGGCCTCTCGCTCCGTTTAAAATACTGTTTTAATGTTTATTTATTTTTTGAGAGAGAGCGAGAGAGGGGCAGAGACAGGGAGCAGGTTCCAGGCTCTGAGCTGTCCCACCACCGTGAGATCATGATCTGAGCCGAAGTCAGCCGCTCAACGATTGAGCCACCCAGGCGCCCCTCTCGCGTTTAATGGGGATGGAGGTTTGTGACTGTGGACAGATTCTGGTTTAGGAGCGTAGCGGGGACTATTGGAAGCGGAAGGCGGGAGAGCGGCTGGTGCACAGCCGGGTGGACCCCTCACTCCCACCTCCCATGAGGAACCTAGGCCTGAGTGACTGCAGGGTGCCGAGAAGGGGGGCGGGGGAGGTGCAGGGGCCGGACCTGGACAGACAGAGGGGCTTGGGCGGGGCAGTTGAGGGGTGGGAGGGGCGGTCTCGGTACTTGGGGAAGGGGTCAGATCACCCGTGCCTTGCGGTCCCGTGGAGCTGAACAGAAAGAGTAGAAACTGGTGACATTGATTAAGGAGGCACTGTATGCTAGACTTTATCTCATGGAATCCTTATGACAATTCTGTGAGGTAGATTCTACAACCCTCATTTTAGAGGGAGACTGAGGCTTAGATAAGGTGTCCACAGTCACACAGCTAGCTAGTAGATGGGGGTCTGGTGAAAGCGGTGGAGTTGGGGGGGGGGGTGTGACATGGGCTGGGGCAGGACGTTGGGGCCAGCAGGAGCAGCGGGAGGCTGGGGGCCATCCGGGTGGCAGGAGGTGACCCAGGCTCAAGAGGCTTTGGTGGAGGGGAGGACAGCTGTGTGACAGGATCTGCAGGACCTGGAGACTGGGACTTGTCTGCAGGCTGGGGAAGCTGGAGGATGGGGAATGCAGGGGTGGGGGGTGGATCTTCCTCACTCTAATTTGGTGGAAATGAGGCCGGAGAGAAACTGAGGAGCCCTCAGGGAAGAGCTACCCCCAGTGCGCTTGTCCAGGAGCCAGGAGAGAGGGTGACGGAGAGATCCCAGGGACCGAGACTGAGGCACCGGAAGGGCTGATGGACGGGTGGGAGGGGAGCAGAGTGGGGTCAGCCCCTGGGGTTTGAAGGCAGACCCGGCTTTGACCCAGGAGTGGTCAAGGTAAGTGCCACAGAAAGAAAGGTCAAGAGAGAGGAGGGCGAGGAAATACCACTACGTCCTGGGTCTTGGTGTTCGAGCGTGATGGGAGAGACTTGTTCTTTTCAAAATGTGAAACTTTTCATTTCTGACGGTGAGAGTAAAGCCTGCAAAGTAAAATTACACAGCAGTAGATTTATTAAAAGCCCTAAGACCTCCCATGGTCCCGAACCCACACGCTACTGCTGTTAACGGTTAAAAATTCCTTCAGGTTTTGGGATATTAGCAAAAACAGATAGGTACGTGTGTAAGAGAATTCCCGTTCCTCCACATCTTTGCCGAGACTTGAGAATTACCTGTCTTTTTCATTTTAGCCATTGAGGTACGCGTGCGCCTGATGTCCTCCTAGTCTTTTTTTTTTTTTTTTTTTTTTTAATCTCCCCATAGTCTTAGTTTCTGTTTCCCTGATGAATAATGGCATTGAGCGCGTTTTCATGTTTGTTGACCTTTAGGATATCCTGTTCTGTGAAGGGCCCGTTCAAATCTTCTGTTCATGTTTCTATTGGTTCACTTGACTTTTTGTTCATGATTTATGGGAGATCTTTATATAACTAAAAATCTAAATAGAACTCCTCTGTTGGTTATTTGTGTTGTATCTTCCAGTCCCTGGATCTTTTCGCTGTTGTTAATGGTGTCTTCTGATAAACAGCCACTCCCAATTTTAATGTTGTTTACATAATAGTTTTTCCATTATAACGGACTTTTTTTGGTGTCGTATTTAAGAAATCTTTGCCTACTAAGATTTCTTTCCGAGGTTTATGCTGATAAAGATATTCTCGGGGTGCCTCGGTGGCTCAGTTCATTAAGCTTCTGACTTTGGCTCAGGTCACGTTCTCACAGTTTGTGAGTTCCAGTTCCGCATCAGGCTCTCCGCTGTTAGCACGGAGCCCACTTAGGATCCTTTGTCTCCCTCTCTCTCTGCCCTTCCTCTTCTCGTTCTTTCTTTCTCTCTCTCAACATAAATAAATAAATAAAGATATCATCCTATGTTTTTTTCCAAGCTTTCCTGTTTTACATTCCAGATTTAGATGTGTAATCCAGCTGAAATTTTTGGTTGTAATCCAGTAAGAGTTGGAGGTTAAAGTTCACTGCTTGTGCAAAACAAACAAACAAACAAACAAACTCACTGCTTGTGCATATGTGCATATCCAGTTGACCCAGCACAAAAGGACTGTCCTTTCTCCATAGCCTTATAGCATCGCTTTGTCATAAAACTGTAGACACGTTTTGGATTCTGGCTCATGTTCCACTGATCCCTTGTGTATTCTTGCACCAATACCACACTGTTTTCATTACATCAGCCCCTTGAAAGTTTTGGTTCTTGGGAGTGTAACTCCTCCAGCTCTGCTGTTCTTCAAGATTGCCCTAGATATTCTAGGAACTTTACATTTGCATAAAAATTTTAGAATCAGCTTATCATTTTCCACAAAAAGACCTGCTGGGGTTTGATGGGAACTTTTAAATGTACTAAGACTTGTTTTATGGCTCAGAAGACGAGCTAAGTTTGACGCTGTGTATCACTTTAGGAAAAACTGACAACTCCATCACAGTGAATGTTTTGATGCATGCGCGTGGTATCTGTCTCCACTTACTTACATTGTAAACATTTCTTTCAATAATGTTGTGTAGATTTCAGTGTAGAGGACTTGCATAGTTTTAGGAGATTTATTTCTAGGGAGGGCACCTGGGTGGCTCCGTCGGTTAAACGTCTGACTCTTGATTTCGGCTCGGGCCATCATCTCACAGTTCTAGAGTTTCAGCGCCACATGGGGCTCCACGCTGACAGCACGGCGCCTGCTTGCCATGGTCTCTCTCTCTTTCTCTCTCTCTCCCGCTCCCCGTCTGCAGCTTGTGTGCGTGCTCTCTCTCTCCAAATGAACTTAAAAAAAAAGATTCATTTTTAGGTATCTGTTGGTTTTGATGCTATCATAAGTAGTATTTTGTTAATTTTATTGTCTATTTATAGTTAATATAGAACTATAATTTATTTTTCTATACTTACCTTATATCCAGTGACCTTGATAAACTCATTTATTAATTCTAACAGATTATACATTTAAAATTTTATTATGTTTACCACTAAGTTGTCTGCAAATGCGATTTTATTTCTTCTTTAACAGTCCTTAGGTGTTTTTAGAAACAACTTCTGTGAAGTATACGTGTCACGCAATCCACTCAGTTTAGCTGCACTGTACAATTTAGTTGTTTTCAACAAATGTACCAAGTTTATCGGTACATTTACCAATGTACCAGTGCAACTGTAACCAGCATTGAGTCTTAGAGCACTTTTATCATCTGGATAGATGCCCCGGGTCTCTTTCCAGTTATTGTGTCAGCAGCACTCACACATTGTTTGACCCATCACCTTCTTATTTTCATTTACTTCTAAATACTGCTATACTTCCAGATTTACTCTTTGACCCATGGGTTATTTAGAACTAAGTTATTTTCCAAACATTTGGGAATTTTCCAAACATCTTTGTCATTGGTGTCTAATTGAATTCCACTGTGGTCAAAGAACATTGTGTGTGTGACTTGAATCCTTTTAAATGGATGAAGACTTGTTTTATGTTCAGAATATGATCTAAGTTGATAAAGGTTCCGTGGTTCAAACCTTATTTGGTTTCAAATAAGGTTCAAACCTTATTTGAAAAATAAGTGTAATTGGGGGTTGTTGGGTGGAGGGCTCTGTAAGTACCGTTTTGTAAATGGGTCGATGGTATTATTCAAGGCGTCTGTATCCTCAGCGATTTTCTACCTACTTGTTCTATCAAATATTAAAAGATGGGTGTTGAAATCTCTGGCCGTTATTGTGGATTTGTCTTTCTGTGCAGTTCTATTACTTTTGCTTCTTTTATTTTGAAATTCCATTATGTGTGTAAGTGTTTAAGATGGTTACATTCTCCTAATGAATTGAACTCTTTAACATTATTAAATAAAACTTTTTACTATTAGTATTCTTTGCCCTGAAATCAAGTTTATCTGATTTTGATACTACCCCTTCTGTTAAAAAAAAAAAATCATAGTAGCATAGTATGACATTTCCATCCTCTTTCTTTTAAATTATTTTTGTCCTTATGTGGGTTTCTTGTGGATGGAATATCCACAGGATTCCTGTCCAGACTTTCAATTGAGGTGTTTAGACCACTTACATTTAATATGGTTATTGAAATGGCTGGGTTTATGTCTTTCTGGTGGAATGACCCTTTTACATCGTTAAGTGTACATCTTCATCTCTTCGTACTTTTTTTTGCCTTGAAGCCTATTTGATCTGATGTTAGCATAGGTGTATCAGTGATAATGATACTTTTACTTTCAGTGTTTTCAAGGCCTAATATTTAGGGTGTGATCTTTGTTAGCAGGTTATAGTTGTTAGATTTTGATCCATTCTGTCTATCCTAGTCTTTCAATTGTAGAATTTAGTCCCCTTATATTTAGCGTATTTACTAATATATTTGGGTTTATACCTACTATAGTCCTTGTTTCTCGTTCCCTTTTCTCTTATTTGTTGTCTTCTTTTGCATTCTTCTTTTTTTTTTTTTCAATTTATTTTTGGGAGAGAGAGGGAGACAGAGTATCCCAAGTAGGCTCCACACTGTGAGTGCAGAGTCTGACGCAGGGCTCGGACTCACTAACTGTGAGATCATGACCTGAGATGAAATCAAGAGTCAGATGTTCAACCAATTGAGCCACCCAGGTGCCCCTGGATTCTTTTAAAAAATATTCCCTCCTCTAAAAACTTGTTAATTACACGTTCTTTTATTATTCTTTTAGTGGCTATTCCTACAGACTAAAATATGCATTTCTGACTTCATGGTCTAATATAATCCTACTTTGACCACTTCTCTAATGAGGCTATAATGTTAGAGTATTTTAACTTCACTTGCCTCCTCCCAACTTCTGTGTTGTTCTTATAAGACATTTCAAGTCGACATTTCTATTGCTTTGTACAGACAATATTTATTTATATTTAACTACATATTTACCCTTTCTATTACTCTTCATTCCTTCATGCATTTCCCTGTTTCCATCTAGGGTCGTTTTTCTTTTGCTTGGAGATTTCCCTTTAAGGATTCCTGTAGGTGACATATTATCTCAGCTTTTATCTGGGAACATCTTTATTTTCAAGACGGTTTCATTAGGTAAGAAAAAATTCTATGTTGACAGGTTTGTTTGCTTTCACGCAAGAACTTTAAATGTCTTTTCATTGTCTTCTGGCTTCCATCATCTCTGATGAGAAGTCATCCATCAGTCTTCGTGTAACACAGTACAATGATCAAAATGAAGAAGCCAACATTAATATTCCATCTACAAATCTTACTCAAAATTCACAGTTTTCTCTCCAATATTCTTTAGAGTAAAATAAATATATATAGATGGTCTATATATATATATATGGACCATATATATATATGGTCCAAGATCCGATCCATGATCACACACTGCATTTAGTTATCATGTCTCTTTATTCTCCTTTAATCTGGAATAGTTCCTTAGTTTTCACGTTTCATGATGGAGTACAGGCCAGTTATTCTGTAGAATATACGTCAACTTGGGTTTGATGCTTCAAACCTCATGTTTCCTCATGATTAGATTCAGGCATGCATTTATGACAGGAATACCACCGAAAAATTGTGTTCTCAGTGCCCCGTATCAGGAGGCACATGATGTCTATTTGCCCCGTTCCTGTTGATATTAATTTTGCTAATGTGCCTGGGTGCCTGGGTGGCTCATTCAGTTCCGCGTCCAGCTCTTGATTTGGGCTCAGGTTATGATCTCACTGTTCATGGGATCGAGCCCCGCGTCAAACTCTGCCCTGATGGTGTGGAGCCTGCTTGGGATTCTCTCTCTCCCTAGCTCTGCCCCTCCCCCAGTCGTGCTCTTTCTCTCTCAAAAAAAAAAAAAAAATCAATCAATCAATCAATAAACTTACCCAAACCCAAAATATTTTATCATCTATTGATGCTTCTTGTCTGAGTGATGATTCCTATGGTGGTTGTCAAATGGTGGCTTCCTAATTCCAGAATTCCTTCTACAATTAGAAGTGTATGGAATGCAGTTTTAATGGAGTTCCATCTACTACTCATTTGCCTTGTTCCTAGGGCTGACCCGTTTGGGACCTTGAACTGAAATCCTGGTGTATACAGCAGAGGGTTTCCTTTTGAGAGATGTCAAACTCTGATCATTTAACTTCTCAGCACTGTGACTCTGCAAAATTCCGCTCTGCTTCACAGAGGTTGGGGTTAGCTTTTAAGGTTCCCATCTTATAAAATTTCAGACTTCTGGTAATGGTGATAACTGAACATATATTTGAGGTTCCTCAGGCTTTCGGTTTTGTCACTGCAGCCTGTGGGATTATAAACGGCTCTGCTGATTTCTCTTGTCTCACCTGCAGCCTTCCCCCTGGGGAAAACCTGGATCCTTAGCCTCTTGCCAGAATTGGCAATTGCAGGTGGCTGAAAGGTGTCACTTTGCACCTCCGTGGTTCCTCCCTCTGCACATCCTTAACCCTTCTGGCCACTGTTGCTTCTGTACCTCTCTTAAACCTGAAATATCGTCTGTTCCTCTGGCTTTTCTAGTTGTTTTCAGTGGGAACATTATTTGGCTGCCAACAACTCCATCCTACCCAGAAGTGAGAGTTCTTCATTTTCCTTTTATGGGGCCTGCATAGTACTGCATAGACCGGGTGTCTCATTTAAAACTTTATCCTCTCCTCTAATTACATGTATTTTCTCATTATTATAACAGTCCTGTTTGTAGGTCTACCAGTATACCTGAGTCCAGTTATTTTCCTAAGGTAAATTTATGGAAATAAAATTGCCAGATCACAGAGTGTGATGACGTACAGTTTTGACAGGTATTGTCAAATGGCCTTCTGGTGAGACGGTACGCTTCGGCTGAGCTGACAGTGTCTAATAAAGGACTACTGAGTTGTTTTGAGTGGGTCACTATCCTCTCTGCCTCTTCAGGTGCCTCAGAAGTCCTCCAGCCCTCTCTGTTCCAGCCTCGGTCTTCTGTGGTGAGTGGACGAGGCAATCCACAGATCTGGTGTGTGGTGCAGGGAAGCCCTGCCAGGGCTCATGTCTTATCTTGGTACCAGCAGTTGAAGGGGAGTGGCCCCACCTTCCTGCTGAGTCAGCGAGAAGGGGCTCCCCCCACCTATGGTTTTGGTGTGAATCCTCGCTTTCTGGCAGAGATGGACCCAGCCCAGAATGCTGCGCTCCTGACCGTGGGCAATGCCAGCCCTGCTGATGAGGGCACCTACTACTGTGCCATATGGTTTTCAGGCCAGTATGTCTTTGGAGAAGGTACCCAACTGCTCTATCAGGGTGAGTCTAAGAGCGTGGGGATCTGGTGCCCCTAGTGCATACGATTGCAATGGAGCTGGTGGCAGTGGGCAGAAAGGTGTAGATGGTGGAGCCCCCTTGGAGGAAGCTGTTGTCAGTAGGACGAGGGAAAGAGAAGGAGGACCCAGGAGAGTAGACTGCCAGCAGGGAAAATGCTCAAGCTTCTTGATGGTGGAATTGGCTGGAAGCATTTGAGGATGGACAGAAACACCTTAGACCAGATTTTTAGGCCTGGGAGGGGAAGCCTCATCAAGAACATTAAATCCCTTCCCTTCCCTTGCTCTGTAGTAAGGATACTGGAGGCCCGGAGGACAGAAGGTACATGTGGCAGAGATAAGCTCAGCTCATATTCTGCTCAACAGTCCAGAAGGCCAGTAGTGGGGCAAAGTAGATTCTGACAAAGGTGAGGGAAGGCCATAGAGGAAGGGTAGAAGAGTCTCCAGAGGCCCCAGATGGAGGGGGATCAATAGGACTGAGTTTGGAAGAGGCTGGTGGTATTGGGTAACATCCTTCTTCCTCTCTTTCCCCACAGCTAAGAGGCAACCCCTGGCTCTGCAGCCACCTGAGCTGAGCCTGTTCATCCCAGCCTACGGCCCTCCCTTCCATGTACTTTGTGTGGCCCTAGGACATAACCCTGACCCTCTGAGGGTGTCCTGGGTCCTGGAAGGCCAATACCAGGAGGAAGAGGACTCCACTGGGGGAGCTGGGGATCCCATGGTCAGCTGGCTGCAGCTGCCTCAGGAGGTGGCAGGAATGTCTGTGACTTGCCGAGGCTTGCACCAGAGTGGAGCCTTAGAAGTCGTGCTGCCCCTGCCCTGGGGCCGAGGTGAGTAGAGAGGACCCAGGGGTTGTGCTCCAGTCTTCCTGATGCAACCACCTGGAACCCAGACATCAATAACTCCCTGGCAAACCAGAAAGTCAAGATAAGCACTGCTGTGTGTGGCAAAGAACCCCTGGCTCTGCCCTAGCTTCTGGTGAAGCCTGGACGTGGCTTTGGAGCCCGTGCAGTGTTGTGGGACCAGCTACCCCCAAAGTCCTAATACCTACTCTGTCACTCCTGGCTTCTGTGTTCCCTAGTGGTGAATGTCTGCTTATTTCCTTTGGGGGACAGAGCAGAGGGAAGCTATACGAAGGGCATCTGCTCTGTTCCAGGGCACAGGAGAACGCTGGAAGTGGAGAATGCGAACAAGAGTGGACACATTCTTCTAGGTACGGACCCCCCGACACTGACGTGGGACCCCCTGGGTGGCGAAGCCTTGACTTTTCATGGTCATCGACTCATTCAGCAATCATTTTATGGAGTACTAAGTATTTGCCAGGGCAGAGAGGTGACTGGAACACAGTCTGAATATTAGTGAGTCTAGAGGGGTAGGTCAGACACTGAACCAAGGTTTAAAATGCAAGGAACACTGCACTAAAGGTCCTAGGACAGGAACACAGGAAATATTCAGGAGCTCAGCCAGGAGAGGGGCCCTCCCGCAGGGGGGGTCTGGGAAGCTCCTGTGTTGATGCAGTCAGAGCTGAGCCCTGAGATTCTGACTGGAAAAGGTGTAGACCCAGTCCAAAGCACCTGGGTCTAGTCCTGGTTCAGCCTTCAACATTCTGTGGCCCCTAGGGTGGGGGGTGGGGGGGGAGTGTGGGGGGGAGGTGGAGGAGGAGTCTTTTACCCTCTCTTGGCCTCGGATCCACCTACCTACTTACCCCATCCAGTCCAGACCATCTCTGCACTTACAGATCTTAAGTCTAACTTTTTATCCTATAAATGGGGAGTAACACAACTTCACAGAGGATAAAGTGAGCCAGAGAGGCCTCCTTAGGAGGAGGCAGGGGCAGGGAGAAGCCCATGAAGATGCATTGTTCATCGTGGGCCCACTTTCACCCTGTGCCTGTCTCCCTCACAGTGGAGCTGGAGCAGATCCTCAATGCCACCACCTACTGCTACCTGGGACTGCTGGGCGCATCTCTCCTCTACGGCCTCATCCTGGCCGCTCTCTGGAGGAATCGCTGTTGTTGGGCCCACCCTACGGATCCACTCCCCAGAGGGGGTCAAGGAGCGGCCCCCGGTTCCAGGGCACAGGTGGGCAGGAGGTGCACTCCTGCCGCGGCCCCGGAGCACAAGTGGCCGAGCCCCAGGGGCTTCCACGTCCTCCGAGGGGCTGCCCATGCCCCGGACCCTCCCTCCTTGCTCCGGCCGGCTTCCTCCTAGTCTGCTGCCTTTCGTTACCCATCGGGTCCCCCTTTCTCTCTCAGGCTGTCCAAATTTCTCCATAAATACAGGGAATTTGAGAAGTTACTGCTGTGCTGTGGGTTGTTCTGGGCAAGGGAGGTGGGATCCTGGGACCAAGGCCAATAGCTTCCAGGGGAGGGACGTCCAGGGTATGGTCTGGCTCTGAGGACAGGTCAGCCACTGCAGGCTGGAGCCTGAAAGTCATACAGGTCCCAAGGCCACTCTGGCCGGTCAGAGGGAAACGCATGTGGCAGGGGCAGGCCGTCATGTTTTGCTGCTCACTAGCTGAGAAAACCGGGTCACACCCCCCCTCTCTCACTTCTTCATCTAGCAGAGGGTTGGGTATCTAAAGTTCTTCCCCTTTTTGGCTAAAATCCTTTCATTCCTCAGCCCCTTTTGAGAACAAATGCCAAATGCCTCTGAGGATTTAAGTTGGCCAAGGGTTTTTAATCCGAAAGATCACACAGAATTTGAGGGTAGGGTGATTCCTTCAGAGACTGCTAAGGCAGCACAGTCCCCACTACTGCTGTGGCATCCCGTCAAGGGGCCGATGCTGCGAGCTGGGGAACCCACTTCTCCCTTGTGGGAATACCAGTGACTTCATTTCCCACACTTGCACCACAGCAGGCAGCTTCTCTAAGACTCTCAGGAGCATCTGGCCCCAGACTCCTCCCATCCAGGGCGATGGCTGCCCAGAGTTCCCTACAGAGTGTTTCCAGTTGTTCTCTCTTCCTCTTTTGTTCTTCTACGCTTCGCCTTCTCCTGGCCTCCACGCTACACGCAGGCCCACCATCTCCCATGTGACAGCTGCAAAAAGTGGATCTGAGTTCTGGAAGAAACCCTGGGCCCAGGGTCCTCTGGTCCTTTCTCACCGGGCATCCTAGCACTCAGATTCTGGTACAGATGTTTCTACTTCGAGAAATCCTTGTGTCCATGCAAACTCCTTAAGTGAGGATTTTGTAACACCCACATGCAAATTCGCTTTGCCATAGCGAAGGAGACAGAAGCCTCAGGAAGGGTGTCACAGGGGTCACTGGCCCTGGGACTGGGCTGTTGGAACGGGGAGGTGAGGGCTGATGAACAGGGACCTGACAGGGCACGGACAAGAAATGTGGCCTAGTTCTGGGCCCAGAGGGAAGGTGACCACTAGAGACCAGTGCATCCACGTGCCTTATGTGCAACGATGGGTCCCAGCTACGCTCTCCCCAGGAAGGAGCCTTATGATGTGGTTTCAAGTGAGTAATTCCCGACACATCAACCTGACGGTCAGAAAACCTAGGATCTGGCCTCCAAAGTTCCTGTGGTCCTACCCTGCTTGACCTATTTAGTTGAGGAGACAGAAACGACACCACCAAGTGCAGCGAGTAGGGTCAGGGTGCACAGCTCGGGAGATGCTCCTCACAGAGCAGTTGGTTGGGGGCGTCCTCCCAGTCACCAGAGAAGATTTAACAAGTAAAAACCTGCAAACTCTTTATTAAATTCTCCCATTTCATCTGTACAGAAAAAAATGCACATTATGTTCAGGATCTCAGTAACATCTCAAAATTACACAGCATGAACATGTAAAAACAAGGAACTGCTGGGATTTTATACATAGAAAGAAAAATCATTTACAAAAGAGGCTTGTTAATTTTACTTTTCTGTATTTTCTCTTTCTTAAAAAAAAAAAAAAAGTTCAAGGCCTAAGATGTCACACAGCATCTGCTGTTCAGTCTGTTTTCCTGCTTGGACTGACCTGGGAATACTGTGCCGGGAGAAGCTGCTAGGAAGGCTCCTGCTGCCGGCTGTCCTGCTGGCCACCCGACCCCGTGCACTGACTGCAGTCTGCCCAGGGCCTCTCCAACCTCCCTAGCTCCTGGCATAGGCCTGCTGGGCTCTGGGGTCCAGGTTCCATGGGTTCCATGGGCTCCATGGGTTCCATGCTGGGGGAAGGCAAAAACAGAATATAGAGGCACTATCTGAATTTTCTCCTTGCCCAGGAAGGTTTCTCTACTCCATGTATCCCAACAACATCCCTACCGGTGTGTTGTGACAGATCTTGGGGAGGAGGAAGGAGAGGAAATCACCGTCAGGATCCTGCTACCACCAGACTAAACAGATAGTTCCACCTTGTGCTCCAGATAACAAGCAGTCCTGGGGTCTCCATAGTGATCTCACTAGACGGCTGGGAGAAGCTTGTCACTCAGAAGAGTCAGTCTGTGTTTGCTATGACTTATCTGTTGTCTGAGGTCAGGGCAAGAAGGGGGATTCGGCTTCAGACTTGAATGTCCTAACATGCGACCCTGGTCCTAATGCAGAGGAGGACCAAGAGGAGTGTATTAGAGAGATGGCCAACCAAAGACAAGAGAGAGAGATAGAGTGAGGGAGGAAGGGAGGAAGGGAGGAGGGGCAGGCCAGAACAGGAGCTGTGGCCCCACGGCCCTTGGGAATCAGGGAGCAGTGGAGAAGAGGTGAAGGAGAGAAGTGTCCCTGAAGGCCGAGGAGAAATTCAGGGTACCAGAATGCTGCATTCGATAAAGCTACGTAGGTGCTGTCCAAAGCGGGGGAGAAAAAAAGGATCTTTCAGGTTTCCCAAATCCATAAGAACCTGAAATATAAATATATATACCAAAATGCACACAATTCAAAAAGCTCTATGCTTGTGGTTCTGTGGCCAAAATTTAGGTTGAATGGGTCAGGCTGGATTGGCTGGCTGCCACGGGTCCCTTCCAGCTTCCTTCTCTGTATCTGCTTGCTTAAAAGAAGCTGGATGTGGAGAACATGTAGTTTTTGGTGGGGGAGGGGAAGAAACGGGATATGAAAGCTTTTTCTCAGAAGAACTTGAGACCAGCTAAGTAAGAAAGGAGGCCCATGAAGCCATCTCTCTCCCCCTGGATGACTCCCTAGAGTGGGGATCTGTGGGACAGAAGCTGTACCGCAAGCCTGGGGGTGGGGAGAATGGGAGACATTTCCAGAAGTCATACTCACACAAGAGAGTGAATCTTTTCTTGGGAAGACAGGGAAGTCGGCACAGAAGTCCGTTCCATTTTGTCTGATGAGTAAATGGATACTATAGACCTCTTTACCACTGGATGCTTTTATGACACAACTTCAGGAAATAGGAAGAAGTGAACTCTGACAATTCTGTCACCTCTTCTAGGAAAGCAGAATCTCCCTCCCTCTTTCCCCCAGGCAGAGCTGCTCACTGTTCCCCCAAAAAGGAAGCACAGGATATCAGACAGCCGGAGGCCTGCAGTGAATTCGAACCAATGCCTGCTGAGTACCAGTACTCAGGATGCACTGGTTTGGAGTGCGTTGACTGGACCCACAGAACTGGCAGTGGCAGCCAGAGGGTCTCCAGGGAATGTAGAGGAGGAAGACTTTCCTGCTGGAGTGAACCCAAGCCTCGGCTATGCTCCTACCTCAGCACATCTTGCTAGCACACGTCTCCTGGGAGAGCAGCAATAGCAGAGGATGGTCAGGGCCGCACCAGGGAAAGGGTCTCACTTCCAGGGCTACCCTTCTGGGAGAGAAACTCAGTTAGAGGGAAGAGTCTTGTTCTTGACAGTCGCCCTGCATTTCCGATCTCCTGTACCGGAGGGCCTCCAGGCCAGGAGAGTAACTTCTCGGGGCCTCTGGAGTGTTCTGGGGCACACTTCATATGACTTCCCCAGACCCTGGAGACAGCTAATAAGGTCAGATGAGTTACCTGGATTTTCGGCAAACGCCTGAGGCCTTGACTGTGGAAAACCCCCCACCAGCTGCTTGTTATTGTCCACAGGCTAGACATCAGAAGAGATAAAGGCCAAGGTCCATCATCAGCTTCTCCACTAGGGCGATTTCTTCTTGAGTCGACTAGGTGATTTACTCATGATTGACCTCTGAGGCCAGTGACCAGAGGTGCCCCAGAACCTGTGTTATTATACCAAATGGGGGGCAGAATGGATACAGTTGAGCTGCAGGTTCAGAAGGTGCTGGGCCCCCTGCAGGTAGAAAACTGCTCAGGACACTACCTGGGACTCTCAAGAACCAGTCATATGAAACTATTCCAAGCAGGATGGTGAAATGCTTTCTAGCAAAAGCAACAAAAATACTGGCAGAATTATCCCTTTTATTTATTGTATCATTTCTAAAGATGATAAATGTTTCAAGAATCAAAATCCTTTTCAAGCTTCCAGATATGCTTCAGACAAAGCCAAAATGTCCAGATACCTTAAACTATTGGTTTGTTTTACAAACACTAGGAGGGAGAACGCAGAGATGGAGAATGGTAGCCGCACACTCACCAAATGGTGAATGTTTTATTCTATCCTGTGAACCATGCCAGACAGGTCAGTGGGGGCCCGCGTTGAGAGGACATCCCCGGTTCTCAATCCCAAGCCCCCAGGCCCAGGTGGGAACTCCTGGAGGTGGACTATCCGGACCAGCTCAATTCAGTCCAACAATGGTGGTGGTAGGGGTATGCTGCTCGGACTCCAAGAGTTTCAAGTTTTGGAAGACCCCCAGGACAGGTGCTGACAATCAGGAAGACCCTAAGAGCAGGACTGAAGGGACCAAGCAGCTGAGCAGTTCCCCTTGGTAACTCGCAGTACCCTAGGCAGGGGGATACAGCTGGCTTCTGGATCGCACTGCCTCCCGGAAGGGGAGCAACGAGCAAAGAAAACCACAGTATTCAAATACACATCATTCAGATGAGACAAGGAGTAATCTGCATCAACCGATCCACAAACTGACCCACTTTGTATCGAACACATTTCAGGGGAGACAAATGTTGCATACGTCCCGCAGCACATGTGGACAGTGGCAAAGGGGGGGCAGGGCAAGGAGGGGCGCCATGGTCTATGTGGACAGTTTTAGGCACGTGATTTATAATACTCTGTGGACGTCTAACAGGTTAATAAAATATATATTATATAAATATATCTCCTACTGTACATGCCGCCCTCTTGTGCACCCACTGTAACTCCCTGCCCCAAACTCAAACCAAGGTGTGCCAAGTTGCACTGTGATGCCTGCACTCCTCCCCTTTTACACTCCAAACCTGCCATCCCACACTGGAGGGACGAAGGAGGACAGCCAGGAAGATTGCTTCCATAAAGCTAGATTCTGGAAGTACAACATCTGATGATTCATCAAAGTACAACACTCAGCCAATGCCTACTACAGTGGGTGTACGCAGCAAATGGACAGAAAGAAAAAAAACAGATAAAAGGCTCCATCTTTTAACGTAATAACTTTCCAAGTCCTCTCTACAAAGAAGCATAAGGGAGCTTGTCTGGGAAGGTGGCCTTGAGCCTGCACAAGGGTCAGGTTGGACTGCCAGTCACATCTTGAGACCACACTAAATCTTTATAAGCCATTGTCTTTGACTTGCACTGTTGCCTAAAAACTGAGCAAAGTGAATCAATCCCTGCTCCTCCTTCCTGCCCCGAGCTCCCTCTCTGCTTCAGTCCCTGCCTCCCCGCAGGCCTTCCAGACTAACCACTATCCCCAGCAGAGTCAATCCGAATGTAACTGAGTCCTGTGCTAGCCTGGAGGAGGAAGATTCCTGGGATCCTGCTCCTTGGGACTCAGGGTCCAGCCTCTGACCAGCTTCCCACTTTTGATCTCCTCCCCAACCCATCTGCCTCTGGCTTAGGGAAGCTCATGCTTGCTTTACCTCACTGAAGTGAGGGGGTCATAGAAATACTCATGGCCTGGGGTCCTGACCAGCAGTGGCTCTATTAAGGTGAGATCTGGAAGGCATCACTGTTTTAGCAGAAGAAAACAAGACCCAAAGCAGACTGGTCACTGATTTCCCACTCGTCGGTGAAGTCCGTGGCCCCCACATGGTCCAAAGGTGCTTTTGAGAAATGAGCAAGACATCCCAGTTATATAGCATATTGGGTGCTGTGTTTTCCCCGTAAGTCCTGCTTCATTTTACAGTCACAGAGAAGAAATAACCCCATTGCCCAAGTCAAGCCTGGAGGAGATGTGTTATTATATACATTTTTTTCTTTCTTTAAAAATTTCTTTTTTTCTTTTCTTTCTTTCTTTTTTTTTTTTTTTGGTGGTTTTTGTTTTGTTTTGTTTTTTTTTTTAAAAATCATTTGAGTTGCAGGTCAGGTAAGTTGGTTCTGGAAGTACTGGTAGTTCCATTGGTACGAGAGAGACTTGTCTACGGGCAGGTAAACCCAAATTTGCCAACAAAGGCAATAACCAAAGCGGCCAGCTGCTGCTGTTGCACAAATGGTCGAGAAGGAGGAGGACACCATGGACACGGGCGAAGTCTGAGATGGGACAACGCAGAGGACACCTGCTGCTGCTCTAACATGGGTGTTGATGCCACCTCCTAGAAGAACGAGGTGAGTGGGTACACTATACAGGAGGGCTGTACAAACTGGGCACTGGACAGGTAGTTCCTTTGGTGGTCACGGTGGCTCTACCTGTCCTTGAGCTCTCGTGTTACTCGCTTGGTGATACGTCCACACATCAGGCCAATCAGGAACAATATACAGATGCTCCCGCTGATCACAGACAGAATGTAGTTCTTTGATGGAGATGTCATCACTTGCATGGCGAGGTCAGAGAAGCCATCAGCCGGGGCCACCTAGAAGGACACACAGCAGCATAGGCCTTGGACACAGAACTGGGTTGGAGGCAGGGCTAGCTCTAACTTGCCCCTCTCAATTCCTAGTTTAATTTATGTCATTTCCTTTTGGGAGAAAGGGCAAGGGACAAGACAATCAAACACAGAGCTACAACTCCTTTTCCTGATCACACTATGGTATATTATCTACTACACAAGGCGAGAAAATACAGACAACTACAAAGAGGTGGGGTCTCATATTATCCACCTCACGCCATCCCCGCCCCTGCCAACCTGACAGCAGCCCTCACACTCAAGACCTGGCCACATAAGCCCTCGCAGAGCACTCAACAGGTTTTCAATCATTTAGTCCTCGTACCAATCCTTGAGAGTAGATTGTATTCCTCCCATTTTACAGATGAAGACCCACAGGCCAAGGGGTGGGACGTGATTACTTGTACCAGGTCACACAGGGTCTTAGGTATTCTGATTTATTATTAAAAGCCACAGAGAACAAACAGTTGAGATTGTGTTGGATGCTGGTTCTGTATCTTGACTTCCCGTCACTCACCATTAAATAAGGAGCGCGGTCCCATCAGAAACAGTGTGCAAGTATGACTCAGGCTGACCGAGTACACTGCATTGCTCCTGTAATCACAGGCTCTGCAGCCTAGCCAGTCTTCATTCTCAGTTAGCCTCACCGCTTTTCTGAACGGACCTCTCTCTATGCAGCCTGCTATGGCAGAATCAGGGCCAAAAGGCTCGCCGGGTACACATGGACCTACTCTTTTGGGTCTCAACTTAGCCTGGGTGCCTGAGAGGGTGTGCCCAGAGATGTCTGGCTACATCTGTTTCTATGCTCGTCCCGCATACGTAGAGCAGAGTGAGATTAACGTGATCTGAGCGCTGACATCTGTCGACACAAAACAAGCAGTGGAATCTCTTTGCAGCAACGTTTAGTAGCTCCCCGGCAGAAGCAGAGAGAAGGAAGAGACTGACTTGGCCCCTCTCCGCTGCCTCACTTAACGGAGGGCTTCCAAGCCAACTTCGTTCCTTCGGGAGAAGGGGTGAGGGGCGTATGTGCTACTTGGACAGCTGCGATCCCTTCTCTTCATTTCCCTTACTTCTAGGTGTGAAGACTTGTCATGGTCTTTCCTGTTTGCCTGGTACCCTTGACCTTTCATGTGGGTGACAGGAGGAACTGGCCAAGAAGCAGGGGGGTCCTCATGATCGCTTTCTTAATCTAAGGCAACTGGCAATGTCCATCCCGATGTGGGGTGATAGAATGTGGATCTAGAAACCTGACTTTCTCGCTGAGGCACCTTGCGCAGGTCACAGCTTCCTCCATTGTAAAGTGGGGAAATAATCACTCCACTTACCCTGCTGCGTTTCAAGGTTCAGTGAGGTAGTATGTCCAGCGAAGTGTTACGCACCACAAAGCAACGTGCACATGAGAAGAACTGTTCCTCTTCTCGCTGAGGCTGCATTTTTGTAGGAAAAATCTCCCCTAGCCCAAGTCTGC
Source organism: Panthera tigris (assembly GCF_018350195.1). NCBI lineage: Eukaryota > Metazoa > Chordata > Mammalia > Carnivora > Felidae > Panthera > Panthera tigris. The sequence goes on from NC_056674.1 coordinate 48,745,497, forward strand.
CTGGGTATCACACACATTCACCTGTCCTGATGTCTCTCTACCCTATCAGCGTTCCTGTTTCAGCCTAGGTGAGGGCGAAGGCCGGGGCTAGTCCCACATACATATGCTCCTGCCAAACACTGACTAAAATCAGAAAAACGAGCTTTAAGACAACAGTGGCCAGCCTGGTTGCTTTCCCCTGGGCATGATTTCTGGTTCTCTTTGCACAGCTGGCTTTTATCCCATCCTTTGGGTGACTCACTTTTCCACGGTGGACTATGGGCAAGTGAGGAGAAAGCAGTGGCCCCGGCAAAGCCTGCAGACACTGGCAAAAGGAGATGGTGGCCGCAGGCTCAGAGACAGCCAGGGAGGCTTCCAAGGGCAGTGACAGACTTTTCAAATACACTTACTGCTGGTCTCGCAACAAGGAAAAAAGACAAGTGGAATATCTGGGGAACGGACAGAGATGGCCACTTCAGGAGATTCTCTTGGGCATTACCTTTGCTGCATAACTCCACATTTCAATCCGGTCATTGAGACGTTTTTTGCACTCAGGTTGTAACCTCACCCGCTTATCCTCCAGGGCCTCCATGAGACAGGACATTTCTGTGAAAGAAAAGGGATGAGAAGAGTCTAAAACTGTACAGAACAGAAATTTCTATGAGGCTGGGGAGGAGGGCACCTTATCACCAGAGAATTCAGATGTATAGGCTACACAAAGTTAAATCCGTTCTAGGAAATTTGACCAAAGATTTAACATGGAGAAAAATGATGTTGAGCTTCCAAGGGACCAGCTGCCCAGAGACCCTTAAAACCTTCTTATTTTATTTGGCATGTCTGGCTCAGAAACAAGTTTCTTCTACCTGCCCGGGATCCACCCAGTGTGGCCACTGGGTGAGCTGATGAAGCTGCTCTAGTTTGGCCAAGGGGGAAGAGGCCATGATCATGAGTTAAGTTTTGCTTCCCTGATAAATAACTCAACCTTCCCTTTTCATCAGAACCTTACCTCTGGTTATGGCTAGGTCAGTTCAAACCTGCAGGATTATTCATTCCTAAATTCATTCTGCCACAAAAGCCTAGTCCCGGCATCAACCAGGCCCCCAGAGGATGTTGTCTGTGGTTGTGCTGCAGCTAGAGAACAGAGTACCCGCAAGTGCTGTCTCAGAAGGAGTCTGTGCTCCTCCCAAGGTAGTTCAGAGAGGGCCAGAGTGAACAGTGACTTACGACGCCCTCGGCCGGGGGTAATGGCTGCACAGTGGTGCTTAATGTCCAGGGCACACGCTGTATGAAGAACTGGGTCCACAAAGATGTCTGCTTTGCTTTCCTTCAGCATGTTTAACACTTCCTAAGAAGGAAGAATCATCGTAGAGCAAGCTTTTATAGAGGAAATACATCAGATTTGTTATCTGCAAATACTTTACATACGAAGAGTAAAGTCAAGGAGGGAAGGGTGTGGGTTAACAACAGAACTTACTCTGAGACAGGGACAATGTGGTGATGACACAAGAATGCAGATTTTTAGCAACTGATTCCATACACTCGGAGGCCTAGTATGATCAAAGCTATGTGCTAAACGAAGCGGGGGCTACAAGATCAGATGTGGGTTTCTGGCAGTCTGGTGGGCTGTAAATGTTGCATACTAAATGCTAGTATTTATATCGGTTGGTATAATACGGCTATTTTCTTAAGAAAAATGAAAATGTGAAATCTAAAAACCAGAGTTTTGGGGCACCTGGGTGGCTCAGTTGGTTAAGTGTCCAACTTTGGCTCAGGTCATGATCTCACAGCTTGTGAGTTTAAGCCCTGCCTTGGGCTCTGTACTGACAGCTCAGAGCCTGGAGCCTGCTTCAGATTCTGTGTGTGTGTCTCTCTCTCTGCCCCTTCCCTGCTCGCGATCTGTCTCTATCTCTCTCTCAAAAATACATAAACACTAAAAAAATATATTAAAAAAATATAAAAAATAAAACCCAGAGTTTTAAAACTCCCAGGCAAACAAAGAAAAATGTTTGCATAATGTTTCATGTTACCTCCGTTTTCCTCAAAAGATAAAAAAGATTCACAGAGCATAATTTTTACTGCAAGAAAAACTCTTAGTGAGTCTAAAGATGTCCTAAACAAGAGGATCATAACCATGATGGAAGTGACATCAGCTCTGCAGACTTTCCATTTAGACTTGAAAGAACAGGAGGTAACAACAGGCCAAAAGTGCTTTCTTAAATAAAAATTAGTTTGCTCTCAAGAGAAAGACTACAGGCCCTGTAAAGCAACAATAATAAAAACAAGAAAACAAAAAACAAAACTCAAATATTACTCTTCAAAGTTAAATGGGATCATCTGATGACAAACTAGTCCAAGGAAAACATCTGGATTTAGCTTTTAGCCATCTCCCATTATTCCTCAGGCCGTGTGGAATCAGAAACATTTCAGCAGATGAAAATATCTGTGTACAATATTCAGTGACTCAAAAATGACACCACTCAAACACTTTTCAAAAAAAGACAAAGCTTTTTTAAAAAGATCAAATATATTATTTCATTTGCAATTTTCCAAGATAATGTATGCTTAATAGTCATGTTTTGATAACTTCGTTTTTATAAGCTATTTCTGAAATGATTTTTATGAATGCAGTATCTTTACTGATACTATTGGACTTGACATTTTGCTTTCAGTTCTGCACTCACAGGGCCTTAAACCATGGCCTGGTCATGGGGATCAGACATGGTCATGAATAATCAGTACATGTGGAAGGATATTTCAGTTATAGGTGATTAATTGTCAAGAATCTAGTGAAAGTTTCGTAAGAGGGAAGAAACGTATAATCCCGGGAAGGAAGGTTTAGATGTTCTTGCTAAGATATGCAGACTACAGCATCAGAAGGGAAGAATAAGTTTTGTGAAAAGCAGGCAGGGAAACAAGGCCATTGGCGGTATTACCTTTTTACATGCGTCCGTTTTGATTTTGAGCAGGTTAACTTTGAGGCACTCTTCTACTTGACCTGTCTGCTCTTGGGCAGCTGCTTCCTCAGCACACAGATTGGAGATCTGTTCCAGAGACACACAAAACACATCTCTGCTGTCACCAGAAACCCTGTCTCTGAAACCTGCAGGTTTGGTGACCCTCCCATATGGTCTGGATGTCTCCTCAGTCTCCTAGTGGACTTCACGCCCCGCCCCCTGTCCTGGATGAGATGCTGGGCTCCATTCACTGTCACAAAGACCGGCACAAAGAGTCAAAAACCAGTCAGTATACTGACGTTTATGCTGTCAACCCTGACATTTGAGTCAGAGTGTCCCAGGACTGGTCACAAAGAAGGCTACTCCTTGATTCCACAGGAGGAAGGTTACATAGCCAAGTGAAATACTAAAAGCAAATGGCTGACATTTATAAAGGTTCAGAGTCAACCTCAACTCACAGCTTGGCAACACACACACACACACACACACACACACACACACACACACACACACAGAGGTTCTAAAACACAGTCCACACCAAAGATTAAAAACTTAAGTCTTCCTTGGGAGCTGTGAGTGAGCATCTTTAAAAAATCTTCAGCTATGAACCCCTAAAACTGACATATGTCGAACACAGTTCTCCACATGGGCTTTTCTAGCTAGGAAGTCAAAGTCCAAAGACAGGCATTTCTTTAGCGCTATTATAGGAGCACTTTCTCCCCCCGCCCCCCACGCTTTTTTAACATTTATTTTTTTTTTTTTTTGAGAGAGAGAGAGAGAGAGAGAGCATGCACTCAAGTGGGGGAGGAACAGAGACAGAGGGAGACACAGAATCTGAAGCAGGCTCCAGGCTGTAAACTGTCAGTACAGAGCCCAATGTGGGGCTCAAACCCATGAACTATGAGATCATGAGCTGAGCTGAAGTCGGACACTTAACCAACTAAGCCACCCAGGCACCCCAGGAGCACTTTCTCTTTCTGGCAAGTCTTGGGGAATTCTAGGTTGAGCATCAGAATAAGGAGAAGGAAGAACTATATGGAGACAGATATAGTAAAAGAACACTCTACTACAACAGAGAAATATAGAACCAATACTCTATAGTGATAGGATGAATGTCAAGTCTAATTCAGTGTCACAGGGAACCAGAAACTCAAACAATGAAAAGTCCAGAAGATGGGCCCTGGATTCAGAGCTAAAGGGAAAGACGGTACAGAACTTTTCTTCAATAAACACTTCTCTCACCAGCTCTGTTCACAACCAGCTTCAGACCCAAATCCTACCTCATCTGAGCAGTGTAGCTGGAGCTGAGGATCTAGTCGGTAATCCAGAGCAGACTCCTGGATAATAATCCGGATCTGGTCTTCACAGTCCGAAGAGAGCCGCTACATGTGACAAAAGGAGAGTTCATCAGCCTATTAGACAGCTTCAGCTTTTTATTTGGTCCCTGGTTTGGGAAGGTACGAAAAAGGTCTTGGGAAAGTAGGAGTAAGCTAGGGGCTTCCACAGAAAAACCTGCCAGGAGTAGAGGGGCCTCTATAAACACACCTCTGCAGAGAGCCCAGGACTGTTTACCTGGTCAGCATATCTGAGCTTGAGGCACGAGATGACTTGGCCTTCCAGTTCCGAATCATCCTTGGCCTTAGTCAGGATACCATGGCAGAATTTAGGAATGTCAGCTTTACAGGCTTTCCTTAGCACAGGGTTTAAGCGGTAATCTAGAGTGGAAAGTTGTCAGTATGTGATAAAATATTCCACCTGGATTCAAAAATATTCAAGATCTACCTTTCAAAAGGGTACATATTACATCAATGACCACAAATAAACTATTGATTTGTTTATTTGCTAAACATTTACCGAGCATTCATTACACTGTTTTTATTTTTTAAATTAAAAAAATTTTTTTCTGGGTGCATGTTTTTATTTTTTATTTTGGGGGGGGAGAGGAAGAGGGGGGAATATTTTAAGCAGGCTCCACGTGGGCTCAAGCGTGGAGCACAACACAGGGCTCAATCCTAAGACCCTGGGATCATGACCTGAGCTGAAATCAAGAGGTGGATGCTCAACCTACTGAGCCACCCAAGAGTCCTGACTACACTGCTTTTAATCAGCAATATAATTAAATGAAAGGGTAGATGTGGACACAGAGACTCCAGGAATTCTACCTTGCAGCACGTCTGTGGGGTCTGCTGGTACCAGTATTCTTTAGTAGTTCTCAAAAAAATCACTCAGCCATCACCAACCTTCCCCATAACAGATGTTCTGGAAAACACTGAGAATACTGGACTCATCTTGCCCACTATGTTATAAGGTCTTGCAACTCAGAGCTGAAATTTCTCTGTTCTAAAAAACATTACCCATATATTCTCCAGCCACGTGCATGAAGTTTTGTTAAATCTCTAGACTTTTCAAAGAACTCCAGCCTTGACTTCCTCTGTCTCCTCTTTCCTATGACTTTCATTCTGTTCTGCCAAATACTCTTTGAAGGAAGAATATGTTATTTTCCTTACTAGATCCAGACTCTTCCCTTGAAATCCACAGGCAACAAAATATCTGTAGTTTAATTACATAGATATATGTCGACTCAGCTCCATTTAAGCCACATTCAATGGAACCAGGAAAGCCAAGCCATGATGTTACCTGTGTTCTGAGTGATCTGGCGCTTGGTTATCATCTGTTTGCATTTGGGATCCATCAATTCACTGTTCTTATTTTGCTTCAAGCACTGCAACATGGTTTTGGAATCTGCCTCTGGACAGAACCTCTGCAAGAAACAAAGATTTACAAACGTAGTTATCCAAATATGGCAATGAACATCATCTGCATCACCCTTCCACCTACTGGTGAGCTAATGACAAAATCAGCTTGAAGATATCACTTGGTACAAGAGAAACAGCTAAGCCTGAATAAACACCCAGACTCCACTTCTCCTTTTATTGAGTCTCTACTATATCTCTCACATTTCTTCCTACTACCCTCACTGTTTCCTATTTTGCACAGGATTGATTCTGTACCTGCATGGCTATGTTATATTACATGGCATCTCATGATCTTAAACACTGTTTAAGTAAAAACATAACATTGTACCAGGTGGCCAGGTAGCCCTCAAGCCATATCCACCCAATCCCAATGGGAAATTTAAAAATTACCCACTGAACAATGTGAACAGGAATGTGGGTTAAGGACCTGTCTAGTTCATCTTTGAACTATGGGGGCTATAATGCTACCAAACGGTGTGGGGCTAGTCCCTGTACACTTGTTACTGTCCTTGAAGTCAGAGATCCATTTTGGACTAACAATAAATTCTACCTCTATCTGCTAATCAACAGTGTATCTGCTAATTACAGCCTACGGATATCTTAATATAAGTTGATGACTGATTTTTACAAAAGTCATCAAAATCTTACAAAATTCCCTCAGATCAGAGCCTGGCATTTCAGCTTTTACACAGGACTCAAATCTACCAGGGTCAACTAAAGACATTACTAACTTTCACAATTCTATTTGGTATCTGAAAGAGTGAAAAGCAGCATTTTATTTTATTTTATTTTATTTTATTTATTTACTTATTTTTTATTTTTTAATTTAATTTTTAAAAATTTACATCCAATTTAGTTAGCATATAGTGGAACAATGATTCAGGGGTGGATTCTTTAGTGCCCCTTACCCATTTAGCCCATCCCCCTTCCCACAACCCATCGAGCAACCCTCAGTTTGTTCTCCATATTTATGAGTCTCTTCTGTTTTGTCCCCCTCCCTGTTTTTATATTATTTTTGTTTCCCTTCCCTTATGTTCATCTGTTTTGTCTGTTAAAGTCCTCATATGAGTGAAATCATATGGTATTTGTCTTTCTCTGACTAATTTCACTTAGCATAATACCCTCCAGTTCCATCCACATAGTTGCAAATGGCAAGATGTCATTCTTTTTGATTGCCGAGTAACACTCCATTGTATATATATACACCACATCTTCTTTATCCATTCATCCATGGATGGACATTTGGGCTCTTTCCATACTTTGGCTACTGTGGACAGTGCTGCTATAAACATGGGGGTGCATGTGTCCCTTTGAAACAGCACACCTGTATCCCTTGGATAAATACCTAGTTTTGCAATTGCTGGGTCGTAGGGTAGTTCTATTTTTAGTTTTTTGAGGAACCTCCATACTGTTTTCCAGAGTGGACCAGCATTTTATTTTAAAAGTAGTATTTTATTTTTTAAGTAACATTTTATTTTAATAAAGCATTTGCTTTTATTTTATCTTAAGTGTATTAGAACCTTAAATTTAAATCTCTTTATACATGTGGATACGACAAGGAACTGGCATTTAGGTTCTCAAGTTAGCCTGTTACAGAGAACGTTCACTGGAGAAGTATACGAAACAAAAGAACATATAAAATAGAAAAGCCTTTTGACTGTGGTAGGTGGATGATCAAGACATTTGGTGGTGACTTTCTCAACATACTACCACTAACTGCCCTCAAAATCAATCATATATTTACTGGGTATCTATTTACTTGTGCCTTAGGTCAAAGTGAGGTCAGTTAGCTTAGCTCAATGGTTGTCAAACTTGAGCGTGCATCAGAATCAACTGGAAGGCTTGTTAAAGCTATTAGCTCTGCTCCCAGAGTTTCTGATTCAGTAGGCAGAGGGTGGGGCCCAAGCATTTGTAAGTTTCCAGGGGCTGATGATGCAGTTGAGCTAGGGACCACACCACGAGAACCAATGTCTCCTCTGTATAAAACAGGTTGAGTGGAAAGATTATAAAATTTGCTCCAAAGTTTAAAGAAGCTTATGTTGTTATTTTTATTTACCCTGTACTTAGCCCCTGGTTTGGGATCCCTTACCTTTATCATCTGCTTGCAGACTCTCATGAGTGTATAGTCTAGTTCTGGGTCCATCATCTCTGTCTCCTGTAGCTTAAAAACTTTCTGGTGGCAACGAGTACTTAGCTGCTTCTTGTTTTCTTTCAGGCATTCAATAATCTAGGGCATAAGAATTATGGTCAAGTTAAGGGATGTATCAGGGATTGATAATCTATATGTTCTCACTACAGCATTCAGTTCTTAGTGCATCCCCTCTCTTTCATTCCATTCCTAATTCCAAGGTAAGAGGAGTCAGAATTTCCTCACCAAGGAGAATTATGCTTACAGATTTGCAGCTTTAGGTCTAACAGTGAACCAGACTGTATAAAAATAATGGATGAGTTGAGCAGGCTGCACTGGAGGCTAAAGGGAAGGAATCCCCCTCAAAACTCTTGGTTTTTCCTGTCCTCTAGCTCTTCTTTGTCAAGACTCCTTTTGGAGCACACATTAGGCACTCTGCTTTTCTAGGGAGCAGTATCCCTGACTAGTCAGTAGGCACAAGCTAGGAGGTTCAGTTCCACTCACCATTTACCCCATGAGAATAGAGCATTAGATGCCAGGTATGAATGAGGCCCAGTTGCTACCCCTGATAAATACGCAGTCTCACAGGGCAAACTTTTATAAACAACTACAATAAACAAATCAAAAAATAATAAATAAAACAATGGGTGACTCAGTCGGTTAAGCATCTGACTCTGGATTTCAGCTCAGGTCATGACCTCATGGTTCGTGGGATCAAGCCCTGTGTCAGGCTGTGTGCTGACACTGCAAAGCCTGCTTGGGATTCTCTTCCTCTCTTTCTTCCCCTCCACCCTCCCCTGTGTTTCTCTCAAAAAATAAACAAATATCTAAGAAAAAAAAAAAGACGAGGGGTGCCTGGGTGGTTCAGTTCATTGGACATCTGGCTTCGGCTCTGGTCATGGTCTCACAGTGCGTGAGTTCAAGCCCTGTGTTGGGCTCTGTGCTGACAGCTCAGAGACTGGAGCCTGCTTTGGATTCTGTATCTCCCTCTCTCTCTGACCCTCCCATCGCTTGCACTCTGTCTCTCGCTCTCTCAAAAACAGACTTAAAAAAAAAAAGATGAGGGGCGCCTGGGTGGCTCAGTCGGTTAAGCGTCCGACTTCAGCTCAGGTCACGATCTCGCGCTCCGTGAGTTCAAGCCCCGCGTCGGGCTCTGTGCTGACAGCTCAGAGCCTGGAGCCTGCTTCGGATTCTGTGTCTCCCTCTCTCTCTGCCCCGCCCCCGTTCATGCTCTGTCTCTCTCTGTCTCAAAAATAAATAAACGTTAAAAAAAAAAAAAAAAAAAAAAAAACCTTAAAAAAAAAAAAAAAAAGATGAGCGGGTTAACATAAAAGCATAAAGTGCCATATGATGGATTTTAAGATAGTGAATTGAGTATAAATCTCCCCTTCCTTACACCAACCTTTTAGATATTATTAAAAAAAAAATGAGGGGCACCTGGGTGGCTCAGTTCGTTAAGCCTCGACTTCGGCTCAGGTCACAATCTCAGGGTTTATGAATTTGAGCCCCACGTCAGGCTCTGCTCTGATAGCTCAGAGCCTGGAGCCTGCTTCGGATTCTGGGTCTCCCTCTCTCTCTCCCCATCCCCTGCTCACACTGTGTCTCTCTCTCTCTCTCTCAAAAATAAATAAACATTAAAAAATTTTTTTAAAAAATGAAATAAATGATAAAGAAGGGAAGCAGATAGGAATCTGCAGGAACTAGAGCTGTAGCATAAAGTCATGAGACTTCTATGAAATCCTCAAGGGACAACCAAGAATCACCAAATAACTGAGAGGAAAAAGTAAGAGAACAATTAAAAAAATATATTTAATGTCCTCAGAACAATACAGAAAGAAATGGTAAACCAGAATCAAGAACAGATGGTTATGAGAGGAACCAGTAACAGATTCTGGAAACAAAAAATAAAACTCCCAACTGGGAGTCTCTCTAAAAACAGAATGGACACAGCTTAAGAATACATCTTTAAGCTGGGAGATAGACCTGAGGAATTACCTCAATGCAGTACAAATAACAAAGAAATGGCAAGTATGAAAGAAAAAGTGAAGAGACATGGAGGACAGATTCAGATGTTCCAACTGTCTAATATGAGTTCTAGAAGGAAGTAAAAGCAAGGCAGTATTTGGAAGAAAACAATAATTGAGAATTTCCCCAAATTGAGAAAAACATGAATTCTGAGACTGAAAGAGCCAACTAAGATAAAGAAATAAAAAAAAAAACAAACCCATCCCTGATTACATGCCAGCGGAATTATGGATCATTAAAGATAAAGAGAAAATTCAGAGTAGATGATCTGCACAGACACGAGAGTGAGATAGACATCAGCAATAGCAGATACAAGATGATAATGAAGCCACTATCTCAAAGGCTAAAGCACCAGTGTGGTGCTTTCAGGGCAATTCCCTGAACTAGAAAACGTAGCTGAGTCACTAGAAGAACATTATAAGAAAAAAAAAAAATCACTTCTTTGTACTTCATTCCTGACTAATACTAATTCAGGACAGGGCCCAGTTCTGTGCGTTAAAGAAACAAGATTTCCCAGGTGATTCCTATGTGACTTCCAGTTAAGAACTTTTGTGCAACAGGCACAGAGTAAGGGAATAATCAATTCTGGAGGTACACGGTGTTAGAAAAACTACAGAGAGGAGGAGACATTTGAAGGATTGTGAAGAGCTTCTTAGCAAGGTGGAGAAGGACAAGCTAACCTGAAAGAGGGAAGAGAATGAACAGGAGAACATGAGGAATGCAGGTAAGGAACTTCCTTTGGGAAAGTCTGGTAAAGCTTAGGAGGGGATGACTAGGCTGGACAGAATGTGACGAGGCTCATTCCACCAGCAAAGAATTCACGGCTAAAATGTTAACTTCACATTTTCTTTTTTTTTTTTTTTTTTTTAAGTTTATTTATTTATTATGAAAGAAAGGGCAGGGAGAGATTGGTGGGGGGGGGGGGGGTACAGACAGGGAGAGAGAGAATCCCAAGCAGGCTCTGTGCTGTCAGTGTGGAGCCTGATGTGGGACTTAAACGCATGAACTGTGAGATCATGACCTTAGCCAAAACCAAGAGCCAGACATTTAACCGAGTGAGCCACTCAGGCGCCCCCCCCTCTTTTTTTTTTTACTTAAAGTGTATTTTGAGGGGTGCCTGGGTGGCTCAGTCAGTTGAACGTCCAACTTTGACTCAGGTCATGATCTCACACTCATGTGTTCGAGCCCCACATCGGGCTCTGTGTTGACAATGCAGAGCCTGGAGCCTGCTTCAGATTCTGTGTCTCCCTCTCTCGCTGCCCCTCCCCCCTTGCACTCTGTCTCTCAATCTCTCTCTAAATAAATAAACATAACAATAAAAAATTTTTTCAAGTGTATTTTGAGAGAGTGAGAGAGAAAGAGCACAAGCGCACAAGTTGGGGAGGGACAAAGAGAAAGAGAGAAAAAGAGAGAGAGAGAGAGAGAGAGAGAGGGAGGGAGGGAGGGAGGGGGAGGGAGAAAGAGAATCCCAAGCAGGCTTCTCACAGCCAGCAGAGAGCAAAATGTGGGGCTCAAACTCATGAACCATGAGATCATGACCTAAGCTGCAATAAAAAGTCAGACACTTAACCGACTGAGCCACTTAGGTGTCCCAAAATGTTACCTTCACAGTTTCACAATTAAAAAATATAAACAGTTACCTGAGCATTGCCATACTGCACAGTGGAACAGTAGTTCTTGATGTCACTCTTGCAAGCTTCATACAGATCTGGTTCCAGACGGATGTCCTCTGTCTGTATAGGAGGGGGCCAGCATGGAAAAGTGAGGTTACTCGAAACTGGAGATGTCAAATGTTTTACATATTCATGTACTGACCAGATCTTGTCTAGTGACCACAACCTTTACACAGCAAAATTGGAGCAGTGGGGCCACCGCAGTAAAAGGAGAGCTGGCATTTAGTTTCAATTCTGCACTAACTAGCTAGATGGCCTTGGACTTTTTTTGCAAAACAAAATGCTGCCACCTACCCGGCCCCTTCGCAGGACTGCTGTGAAATGAAGTAAGATAATATGATGTGGAAACCACTTCAGGAAATTAAAGCATTATATCAATGTAGGGTTCTACTTTTATTATTGTTTTATTGAAAGAGCGAGGTCCAACGCTAGGGACCCAAAGTCTCAATTACACTAGGATATCGAGGAGAGCTCCACTTAACACATAATTACCACTGCATCACTCCCACCCTACGTGAAAATCTGGTAACGTAACTTTTGCAATATCACTGGTGTTTGGTGTTCATTACTAGTTTTTAGTTTTTATTTAGACTGAAGTGAAATAAGTAGAATTCACAATACAGAATATACTAAACATTTTTAGCTGTTTAGCTTAACCTCAAAAGTAACGTAAGTTTCCCCTTAGAGCGCACGCTGCATTTGACCTGCCAGTAACTGTTGTACCTCGTGATCTGTAAGCTCTTCAGGGCATGGCATTCCCCTGGAGACTGTTGTTGGTCAGGGAGTGGGCACAGATCTCCAGCTGACACGAGCAAATTGAGGGGAGGATCTGGCTACAGGCTGTGGGGGAGGGAGGAGGTCTCTCCTGTTCTACTTTCCTGCTGGAGACGACGTGGAGCAGGAGGCCAGAGCCGCTGCAGGTAGCCACGGTGAGGGGAAGCAGCCTTACCATGAAGCTGGTGCCATGAACAGCAAAGCAAACAGGGAGAGACCCTTGATCCTTGAGGGCATTACTGATGCACGGACTGTATCATGTGCTTACAGCTTGTCCTATAGTGAGCTTCCAGTTACATGCGGTAAAAGTACTTCATCGGTTAGGAAAAGTGCAGCAAGAAGCTGTCACATGGTAAGATCTGAGCACAAGGCTCCAAGTCTTAACAATCATAACAATGGCTAAAACCTTTCAATTTGCCCTCACCCTTCACCCAACTTTCCAGACCCGCCTCTGTGTTTCTGGGACCGGAGGCTGTGCTACGAGGCATTACCATCTCTAGCTCCTCCACCCGCAGCTGCTTGCGGCACTTCAGGGACACCCTGTGTTCCTTGGCTTCCTGTAGAGTGTCATTGCGCACGGTGGTGCTCAGACAGATCACCACGTCCACCCTGCCAAGGAAAGGAGAAGGCTGAGACTGGCTGGAGCCACATGAGGGCAGAGAGCCAGGGGCTGAGCTGGGGCAGGGGCCACATCAACACTCCAGAACGCATGACCCTCTTTACCACGTTTTTGAATGCTTTTTCTAGAAGTCTCATTGTGTTAAAAGCACTAAAAGCAGTAACCTGACTCTCTAGGTCACAAATGACTGAAGGCGCACTACAATCCTGACAGGTAGGGAGGCCACAGAGGGGGACGTAAGGACGGTTCAATGCTTGTTTTGCTAAAAACACGCGACCAGAGAGGAATGCTGCTCTTAACTCTAGACTGTGTCTTTCTTTGATGAGCTGTGAAATTCATTCTTGAGAGGTACAGAACCTTGAGCAAAATGGGAACTTGATTTATATGAGGCAGAGAGATGTGTTCTAGAAACATGCCTTTGCAAAGAGTAAGATGGAAGAATTCAGGCAGCCATGCTGTAAAAGCCCATCACTGTCTTCACTGAGACCTAATTCTTTTTTTTTTTTTAATGTTTATTTTTGAGAGAGAGCCAGGGTGAGCAGGGGAGGAGCAGAGAAAGAGAGTGAGAATCCCAAGTAGGCACCGCACTGTCCACGCAGAGCCCGATGCGGGGCTTGATCTCATTAACTGTGAGATCATAACCTGAGCCAAAATCAAAAGTGGGACGCCTAACCGACTGAGCCACCCAGGCACCCTGAGACTGAATTCATAAATGAATAAAGTTTTTGTTTCCAAACTAGACCTCTAACTCAGTAAAAGCCCCTGCTGCTCTCCCAAAGAGTTAACATAATGGAATGATGTTGGGAGGCAGTTAACCTCTTATTCATACTATAACTGGCTTCTCTAAGTAACAATCTAAATCTGCCTCTTCTGTCAGACAGCCTGAACCTGGGAACATTAAAATCGCCCCTTTAGCCTCCAGGCTCTCTGTGTCAGAACCACCACCGTCCCCTGTGGCTGCAGGCAGCCACGAAGATCACGTGGCCACACAGCCCAAGTGCATGGCCATACTACCAAGGGAGTGTGGAGGCCTCCAAGGCTAACCCTACCAGTACACAGGACATTTGTCCAGAGTTTACGGAAGCAGAATTAATCAATTAAACGTTACATACTTCTTTTTTATGTTGGGACAAAGTTTCAACACATCCTCCTTGCAGGCCATTTTAAACTTGTAAGAAAACCGAAAATCCTTCATCTGCACCTGAAAAAGATGATGAGAAAGAAAATCAGCAGCTCTGTGGCAAGTTCCGATTGGCAGTGCTGGCTGACTGCACAGAGACTGCAGAAGCCTGCCTTCCATGCCCTGTGAAACTTGCCCTCCATCTCGGACTTCGTGACCTGCCAACCTCCCCATTATTCCCTCTGCTAAGGGCACCCTGGCGTCCCTGCCATTCCAATCATGCTGCTCCCTCTGCCACGAAGCTCTTCTCCCAGATCCTCCCTGGTCCGTGCATCACCTCCTCAGCATTTCTACTCAAACATCTCCTTCTCAAGTCCCCTTTCTCCTTCATCCTCTAGCCCTTATGCAGCTCTAGCCCACCTGAGATTCTGTACTTATTTATAAACGTGTTTTGTGTCTTTCTCTTACTAGAACACAGAACAGACAAGGGCAGGGTTTGTTGCCCACTGTCTCCAGTACCCACACTCCAGAGGCCCTCAATATCATTTGGTAAAGGCAGCCATGTGGTCCATAGGCCCTGGGAAGAGATCAATTTTATACAGATGACAGATTCCATCCTCCCGGGAAGGAAGTGCTTGCTTTACCAGAAACACTTTCTTTAGACACGTGTAACTGTGAAAAGTACAGTTTAACCTTATGTGGATGCCAGACCTGGGTAGTATGATTTAGAAGAAAAAAAAAGGCTTAAGAGTTCAGTACACTGATAGACATTTGGGCTGCTGCACTGAACAATGACAAAACAGCAGATCCCACTCATACTTGCTGTGCAAGCAAAGGTTAACGTATCTTACGAAAAGCAAACAATGCGACTCATCTCTATTCCTGCTGGACCGCCTGTTCCCTAAGGGTACAGACTCCATCTTTATTTAGCACTGCATTCCTAGAGCCTACCATCGTGCCTGGCCATAGTGGAAAAGACCGTATTTTTTGAGAACCAGAGAGGACATATATTTGGAAAAAAAAGATTTCTCACAGAAGAGGTGCCCTGATGCTCTGGAAGAGAAAGGAATTCAGAGCCATCCAAGCAGCCAAGACGGTCAGGATTTGCCTGGTGTTACTCACCAGCTGGAAGTGGGTAACTCCAATGGCGCACTTCTCATTCATATCCTTCTGGTGTTTGTTCTGAATCAGACACTCCATCAGGTCCCCAGAGTCTATCTGGTTATCTGCCACATCCTGGGGAAGGCAGTGCACATTTACATTTCATTTCCAACAATTAGTGAACAAATCGTGCACCCTAGTTCATAGAAAAATGGAAAACGAGACTGATTCTAGAGCCTTCACCAACAAGATACCTCATAAATTATACCAAAATAAGCCTGCGAAATTACAAGGGATGTTTATCAGTATTTATCAGTATTGGCACAGCAAGCTGCCCTGCATGAAGCTCCGACAAGAACATGTACTGTGCAGGGTTTTTACTCCTTCCCCTACAGGACGCCAGCAGCTGACTTTCAGCATCACACTCAACATTGCCTCCTGGTTCCTGCATGGTTTCACCCCTGTAATTTAGCTAGTTCAAAATAACAGAATTAATTTAATTTACAAGAAGAGAGTCGGGAGGTGCAGCTACTATTAATGCTAACAAACCCCAGGCTGATGTATTGGCGGCAACACAGCTATGCTCAGGAGGGCCTCCCCCTGCCCCCTGTAAAGGGCATCTCCACAACTGCCACTAACCACATACCAGGTCATCTACCAATGATAATCAAATAAGGTTTCTGAGGATGGTGGCACCCGTCTCTTGATTTTGTTTACATTTTTCACTTTAATTTGTCAATCTGATGATCACTCAGGAGTAATGTATGCCGAAGACAAGGAGGTTAGTGCAACACACAAAGTCCACTGGGACTTTGGTTTTGTTTTGAATCCATTTCTCCAGACATTACTTACGTGGCAGAAGTTCTGAATTATGGGCTCACAGGCTCTCATCAGTAAGGCTTCGATCTGAATATCCTGTAGGAGATTAAACATATGAATAATTCTGCTTTAGAAAGAGCCAATAGTTTAGGAAGCGGGGCAAGTGTGTGTTTCTGAGTCAGTAGCAACTGATGGGCATTTGCCATCGCCATAATCTAAGGTGTCCATCTGGAAGCTAGTCTGGTCTTTAGGTTAGACAGCCACAGCACAGAGAGAATTGCTCCTTCATTATATTCTGAAAGGCAAGGTTTTCTAGAGGCAGATACCCCTTGGGCCTGAGCAAAAGATAAGGCAGAATTAAGAACAGTACAGAAAATAAAACATTTAACAGTAATCCTAGTGTTTAGCCTTTGGAGTTTTTCCAAATGGCTAAGCAGTTCAAAATGAAAATGCGGGTAACTGACATCTGTCTTTAGCTAATAAGCTCCTAAAACAGACGACAAACCACTGCCTCTGGGGAACATACACAAATGCCTTTAAGCAGACAGCAACCTCTGTGCAGCACTAGCTGCTGAAATAATATCTTCCTTTAAAGAGTGACACACCCCAGAATGTCCTCAAAAGCCCATAAGGACAATGAAAATTGGAGAAGGGAGATGACAGAAGATGAAAGAAAGCAATAAACTTTTGAAAAATAGAAAGCAAAAAAAAAAAAAAAAAAGACTAGCTGAGCAATGTAATTGTACGTATTGATACTTTTGACAATTCAAACAGTTCTAAAAGGCTTATGATAAAAAAAAATAGCAATTTCCCGTTTCCCTGATTTCTGCCCCCACAAGACCATTTTAACATTTTTATCTGCTCCTTCCCCAGTAATGCTGTATTTCTAAATAGTGTTTCTTGCTTATGAGGCTTTCTAATTTCTTTTTTAATATTTTAGTGAGTTACAGGATGAAACACGGATAAACACGTGTATTCAATCTTCCACATTTAAGTGGAAATCCCAGCCTTTTATTTTCTTAATGATGACACAAACATTACCAGATGACCTAACCGAAAGAGCTAAGGTAAGAGAACAGGAACGGGAATGTTCGGACTGGTCTTGCACGTGGTTGAGAGAGCTGAAGCACAGCTGCTAGCTTTTCTTAAAGGCCAGGGAAAAGATTGGTCTAATCACTGTGATAATTCTAATTTATGAAGAAAACCAAAGGGCTAAATGTATGGGCTATTTCTCTGGAGAAATGAGGAGAGGGGTTTAGGAAACAAAACAAAACACTTCTTGGTAAAGCCAGCGGAGAGAAGTGACACTCTCGGGGCTGAAAAACAGCAAGCCTGAGAACAGAGGACAGGTTGCTGCCAGGGCTGCCGCCATCTACAAGCTGCAGACTGCTTACCTCAGATTCTAACTCAGTGAGGTTGCCGACTATATCTCTGCACTCTACAGCCAGGTCGTCAAGGTGGTCCTGGAGGCACTCTAGCTCCTGCAAGTAAGAAAGCAATCCCTTGGCACGTGTCAATTACATAAATGAACAAGGGAAGCAGAGAGAACAGGGTCTACTACTTCCTTTTCAGTGGTCCTCCTTATCTTTCCTTTTAAAAACTATTTTACTGAACAGAACACTAAAGCTTTATTTGAGTCCCCAAACTGGGATTGTTGAAAAATAAGTACTTGATGTAAAAGGGTGGTCAAAAGGGTCACAAGGGGCTACAATAGCCATGCAAATCCTCCAGAAGGCCCAATCAGTAAGTCCAACAAGAATCAATGTCGAGACGTCCTCAGAGTCTAAAAATTTTATCAGGCCTTTATTCCACTCTATCAACAACCTGCCATTCAATTTTAACCTATGTTTTGATCACCTTTGCTCCCATTTTAAATCTGCGCACCAATAATAATCAACGAACAACAGATTTATAGGGAAAGACATGGAATATTTTAAGACTTTTCATGAGCAAAGTAGGCTGGGACCCAGGATCCAAAACACAGCATAGAACTTACAGCTCCTGCAAGTCAAATGTGGGATTCTAACCTTGGCCCACATAGAAAGATCCTGAGGAAAACTGCAAAGCAAGTGAGCACATTAGGGTTTGGACATCTAAACACTATCTTGTCTAGGCTTTGGAAACTGACCTGGAGAGACCTCGTAGTATCATTCCATGACTATTCCCTTTAGAAACATAGAGGTTTTAAGTAGAACAGAAGCTTATTTTCCCAAAGCATATCAACAGCTGTTTCTCAGCAAAGGGCTCTATTAAAGGATCAAGTTTAACTTACTATTTTGCAAGAGTCTCTGTTTTGGAATTAGAATAGGAAGGGATGAGCAGGGGGGTGTAGGAATTATACAATGCCCAGAAAGCGGGGGTGGGGTGGGGGTGGGGTGGGGAATCCCTAAAGGAAAATGCATAAAACCTCGGGAGTAAGATAAATGGCTAAGGGAAAAATCCCAGTCATAGAATCCTTTCCTGAGCCAAGCTTCACAGCAATGGACTGCCACACAGCATAGCTTTCTCACTGTTACTTCAAAGGGGGTATGGAAAGAAACTGTTTTCTGGGATTCCATGTGACCATATCTTTTGTTTCATTAGACAGAGGCAGCAGAAAGCTGAACTGCAAGCGTTTTCTAACAATAAATTTGACAGAACTGCAGCAGGCCCAGGAGGTAGCCTGCTGAAAATGGCATTCCCAGGGTGAGCAGATCTGAATAGTGAGCCATGTTGCTTCTTAAACATACCCAATTCCTGCACGGGTAAGTTTTTAATAGTTTAATCCCAGAGGATGTTCTGGAGTAGTAAAAATGGAACCTGGAAACCTGAGTTCACACTTTGTTCTAGTATTACTGGAGCTTTAAACAAGGACTTACTCCTCACCACAGAGGACACACTACCTTCTAACTTAATTTGCTAGAAAGCAGTAATGTAGCTTTTCTATTTTTTTAAAGCAGGCACAAAATCGTTAGGCACCATTCACAGCATGCATGTAATTCTGGGGGCTGCTTCTTCTCTATGCTTTCCGGTACGGAGAGGTTATGACACAATGGACCAGATGTCTGGTTAGGATTACACCTGAGTATTAGGAAAGGAAGTCACTTCTTGAGTCTCAATTCTGTCAATTACCAAATGGAAAAGATAATTCCCATTCCTACATATCTTATAGGACTACTGGATGGCATGCATGCTATTCATGTATGCCAGTATTTAGAATTGTTTATATTTATACACTGCCTTCTCTCGAAAGGACTTAACGTACCTTATAAAAGTGAGAAGAGGAAAAAAAAGGCAATATAAAATGAAGTTAGAATGAGTTAAAAAATAGGAAGAAAAAGAAAATATGGTAAAGAAGGGGGGGTGGAGCTAGCAGCAAACCTGGTACACAAAAGCCTCCCACAAAATCTCATATACTTGCTAGAGGCAGGTCATACCTTTGGCTCCAGGCTTTTGAAGAGGCAACACGAAGGGGGAAAATAATCACTTACAAAATACAGTAACCATAATATAAAAACGAACCAACGGCTTAGGAAAAGTAGTAGTACTCCTTCCACAGAGACGAAAGAGAAAAATTTCCTTAGGATTTCTTATGAAGAGGACACTGAATAATGTAACAAAAATAAAGATTGTATTTTATGGTCTGTACTCTATATAAAATGTTAGTTGTGATGATGATGATGATTATTACTACTATAAGATCAATAGGTGGCTATGTGAGCTACCTGTCCAGTCTCTGTTTTTTCACTGCACCATTTTCCCAGATCAATAAGGCATTTATCCTGAAGGCCAGGATCCAGCTTAACATCCATGGCACGCTGGTGTAGGATCCTTTGGACTTCTGCTCGGCACTCTCGTGAAAGCTATATGAGAAAGAACAAGCAAAATACTTTAAAAGTACCAGAAGCAAGGGTGCCTGGTTGGTTGAGCATCCGACTTCAGCTTGGGTCATGATCTCATGATCTCACGGTTCATGAGTCTAAGCCCCACATCGGGCTTGGTGCTGTCAGCGCAGAGCCTGCTTAGGACCCTCTGACCCCTCGCTCTCAGCTTCTCCCCTGCTCACACTCGCTCTCTCTCGCTCAAAAATAAAATAAACATTTAAATAAAAGAGCACCATAACCGAAACAAAAAAGCACTAGATAAAGGATATCTGTTGTCAGGAAACTAACAGAGAACGTTATAGTAATTTATATAAACTTTATACCTCAAATCTCTTCCAGAATAAGGATTAAATTTTCTAGGAGACTTCTAAAAGCCTGTATCTCTAGGAATGAGATTATACATTCAATATTTTCTAATACACTATTGAGACAACATCCTTTTCTCAAAATACTCTGATAAAAAGTGAACCGGATTTGTTCAGGTTAGGTTAGAGTTTTTTGTTTAGCGGAACTAATCTGCTATTACTCTATGAATGTAGAGTAGAATGCGGGCTCCAGTTCAGGAAAAGGCACACACTTGGGTCAGGAACATGAAGTTCAAATTTACCTAAACTCACAATAAGTCTAAAAACCATCTGTACCCTGGTTAAGAGCTTCTAATGGAACTTTAAAGTTAAATAAAGTTAGGGTGGCAATATTTGTCTATTTGTCATTTAGATTTTGGTAATTTAGGGGCGCCTGGGTGGCTCAGTCGGTTGAACGTCCGACTTCAGCTCAGGTCATGATCTCACAGTTTGTGAGTTCGAGCCCCGCATCAGGCTCCGTGCTGACCGCTTGCTCAGAGCCTGGAACCTGCTTCAGATTCTGTGTCTCCTTCTCTCTCTGCCCCTCCCCCGCTCACGCTTTGTCTCACTCTGTTTCTCAAAAATAAATCAATGTAAAAAAAAAAAAATAGATTTTGGTAATTTAAAGAAAAAACTGGAAATGTCCCCTGACTTACTTTGTTGAAAATGTAAAATCAGATGGAAAGAAGCTGGTGAAGCAACTCTATGTATAGTCACTGAATAATGGAAGTTTCTAGTAGTGCAGCAACCCCTCCCTGCCAGATATACTAATAAACAAAGTGTCCTACAATGACAGAAGTCAGCACAATACAACAAACTAACTAAAAAAACAAATGGTTGATAAGAAGAAATGAAGTCAGTATTGAATGCATACCCTCCTGCCCTGTTCCTCCGTGCGGTAGGCATGTCTATATAAGCAGGAGAACACAGCTCCGGGAGGCATAAGTTCACTGGTTTCATTCCAACCATGGGTGTGGCAAAGACGAGATGCATCTCCCTGGCACTTGCGGTATAAGACAGGGTCCAGCCTATAAAGTTAAAAGATATTCCTGAATTTTGTTCTTCAGGAACACACAGTGGTCAGTCTGTAGAAGCCTGTTGACCTTGGCACAGAGGATTTAAGTTCTACCTCAAAGAGGCCAAGACAGCTACGTAAGATGCGCAACATTACAACAGCAGACTCAGCACTAACACGCCCAGGCTGAAATGAGAAAATAAGGGCTGTAGCTTATCACCAGGCAATTCACAACTTTCCACTCAATACTTTTTTTCTAAGTGCGAAATTCAATCCTATCTGATACACTAGATTCAATAGGATCAGGAAATGGCAAGATAAACAAAATCCCTCACTCGACTTCCTTTCCAGTAAAACTGTTACTCTTCTTCCTCCCATGCAAGCTAAGGCAGTTCCATTTTCAGTTTACCTGAATATGCTTATCAGCTTAAAAAACTTGACATTTAACTCTGACTCTGGAGACAATGGATTAAGCCAATGAGCCTGCGGCTTCTCCAAATCAGACCAATAGATGCTTACTTCTGTCTACATCATAATGTCAACTTCAGGGGAGAGCTAGTGAATGGGAGGAGAAAAGCTAATACTTAATGAGTAGTTTTTAGGCCTGTGAAGCATTTTTTTGATCATGGGTAAAAGAGTTGCAGAAGAGGAAAAACAGAGTTTTGATTAAGGCAGTAAACTCAGTAAACTACGTAAACAGAGTTTAGACTCTGAGTCTAAACTCAGGCTTAGACGGCCTGAGAAAGTACAGAGAAATTCCCATGTACTTTTCTGTAGTCCTTTCCAGAGCTAATCTGAGGACACAGAAATAAAAATACACTGAACCTTCTGAATAATCACTTCCCAGTAAAGTTTGTGGGTGACATATTCAATCACTAGAAAAAGTTAATGACCAAACTCCAGGGGTTGAGATAACTGAGTCAGGAAGGAGCTGAGCCTGGGTGCGGCAGGAAAAGCCAGCTTCCCAAGCGGTCGGGTCCTGGCTGCTCTGGAAGTGGAGGGGAAACTGAGACATAAAAAGAGGAGGGCACTGAAGCCAGTAAGTTACAGCGATTCTGACTGCAACACAGATCCTTCTTCTATTTCGTCCCCTACCCCTCCTTTCTTGACTAACAGGATGAGAAGAGAATTAGAGAATCAAGTTGTCACTTATTGATAAGAGCCTCTTAAGATAGAAAATTCAGTAACTTTGAATAGTTAAAGGAATAAAAGTAAATTCCCGTATCCAGCACAAATCAATAAAAATTAAAATGCACTAGTCTCTTCTTAGAAACGTATCTGAAGATGCTTCTGCTGCCCCACAGGTGCCCAAGTCCTTTCAGGATAGATGTTTGTGGTATCAGAAACATTTGACTCTGACTTCCAAAATAGTAGTGAATGGGGGCACACGGGGACAGACCTGCAGGGGCTGCCTCAGTTTTGAGATACTATTCCGAAAGCAAGAAAGGTTTCTCAAGGGACTGGAGTGTGTCAGCTATCCCAGAACTTAAAAACATATTCCTACCGGTTATTTCAAATAATACAAAAGATACTGACTACACAGGAGAACATGCTGAGGCTTACACTTGATTCTGGCTTCAAAATACTCACTTCCAATCTCGGGAGATGAAATACTGCAGCTCTAACAGACGGTGTTCACAATCTTCCACCATTTTCTCCGTGTACAAGTGCTCCATCAGGCACGAGAGGATCCTGGGAATAAAACAGGGATGAAATTGTAGCAACAGGTTTGGAATTCTCACATCAATATTTCCTTGGTCTGTAGAAAAAGTCATTGAGCTATTTTTGAGGGCAATCAGGGATTTACTTTTCTGAGAATAACTCAAATTAAATCAGTCTGACAATGATTATGGCTTCTAACTTCAGGGCCACTTAGCACTCAGGACTCAGCTTACTTAAGATCTGTGTGCAGCTGCTTTATTTTTAACTGTTAGTTGTGAAAATTCTCCAACACACACAAAAGTAAAGAATCATACATTAGCCACCTTCCCTTCCCATAACTTTATCAACGTATGGCTAAGTTTGTTTTAATTCTACACCCCCTTGCTGGTATTTTGAAGCAAATCCCAGATACCTTATCATTTTATTCATAAATATTTGAGCATGTTTCTCTATGAGAACATAATACTACAACCCACGAAAAGAAATTAATTTTTAAAATCCTTAATGTCATGTAATATCCTGTTAGTTTTCAAATTTTTTCCCAATTCTCTTATGCCTTTTTATATGTTCATTCAAACCAGGACCCAGAAAAGGTCCACACGCTGCATTTAATTGATAGTCTCTTCAAATGATCTTTAGCTATAGCAGTTCTCTCCTTCCCTCCCTCTCCCTTGACCCCTCGTGCTCAATGTAGTTATTTTTATATTGGTAAATATTCTTAATTAGTCTTCACTGTGTTTGTCTATCTCCTCCAACTGCATAAAAAACTTTAAAGAAGAATACCCTTTTTTAATCCCCTGCTATAGCATGAACAGCGGGAGTGTATGCCTAACAGAATGATGACAAATATGGACTGCATTCATTTTATCGTTGATTACTGCCAGCTGCAGGCTACGAGGATTTGTGCAGAATGGGAAACCTGTTCTTTACTTGCAACCTGGTTTTAAAACTAGTTTGTGCATCACATGGAGAAAACTACTGCATGACATTCAAATACTTTAGTATAGCATTTTATAGCTTTCCTAAATCTTGGACGCAACTTCAGAGCTCATTTTGTTCATGATTATATCCTCCAACCACAACAGTTTTTATTTCAATTAGATTTAATTAATTTCTAATAATTATCAAGTAGCCAATGTATACAATGAGTCAATATACAAACAGGATGAACTACAGAGACAAAGTAATGTGTCACTTTATCCTGAGTGTTTCTCTCTCGTTTTCATTTGACCATTAAACAGATTACTCAGCGACTTAATGCACAGGCCCATACATGCTCGGTCACAGTCAGTGAACTTCAGCACAATGCTGGGTCTCAGCGTCTCTACATCATGGATGAGGCAGAGCCAAGGGCTCCAGTTCAGTACTAGTTCTATCAAAAGTTGGTATGTGTTTCTGTTTAGAAGGAATGTTTCTGGCGCTACACTGCCAAATACAATACAATGTAAATAAATACTACAAATAAGATAACCTACATTGGGTCTCCCGATCTTATGTGTTTGCAGGCTGTCTGTATAACAGATTCACAAGCTTCGTTGAGAGCTCTATCAATGCGGTAATCTGCGCCAGGGTCCGTCTCCTGAATCAGTGTTTGCAGCTGGATTAAAAGAAAATTAAGAAAGAGGAACATCTCTTACATATGAGGGAAGAGCAATGTCATCTTTTCAAGTATTTACTTGGTCTGGTATATCACAATGTACTGTTAACAAGTTTAACAATTAACAATTGTCACTGGCCAAGCATAAGAGCTCCTGTCAAATACATTCCAACTGGCTTCTCTATCTTGAGCCTCAGTTTTTCTGTTTAAGCTACTGTGGGGATTGCTTGTCTACCTGTCTGGATCATCTCTGGACATTTCCAAAACAAAAGCTCTTTATGATATAAAGCCTGCCTTTCCCCTCATATCTGCCTATTTGTTAATCAGATTGCTAAATCTGACCCTCACGGCCAAGCCAGAATTGAGTGGACAAGGGTAAAGAGAAGACATTTCCAGTCAGAGACCTAATCTGGTCGTAAGAATCTAGAATTTGGATTATGCAGCCAATACACTGGCATTAAAACAAGCATGCTCCACACTATTAAAAACAAATGTGAGATTTCATTTAACTTGTAAGAAATATCAATTAAAAAAACAAGAATGCAATACTTATAATTTCCATTTTTCCTCAATTATCTTTTTTATATAACGAAGAGGTAAAGCAGAACTTGCTCATTATACATATCCAGAAAAATACTTGTCGGGGCGCCTGGGTGGCTCAGTCGGTTGAGCGTCCGACTTTGGCTCAGGTAATGATCTCGCGGTCTGTGAGTTCGAGCCCCGGGATGGGCTCTGTGCTGACAGCTCAGAGCCCGGGGCCTGCTTCAGATTCTGTGTCACCCTCTCTCTCTGCCCCTCCCCTGCTCATGCTCTGTCTCTCTCTCTGTCAAAAATAAATAAACATTAAAAAAAAAATACTTGTCATTATACAGCTGAAAGTGAGAGTATTTTCTTTAACATCTATTTTTGCCTGGTCCATTCTCTGTCATGGAATAAAGTGAGAGCATGAGAAGATGGGCCTCTAATTCTTTTTTCCGGTCTTTGAGGAGAAAGCAGTTGGGGCAGAGGAAAAACTCCAAATTAGGGATCAGAGGACCTGAGTTCTATTAATAGTTCTGGCTCTGACAGAAATTAGTTTTGAGAACATGGTCATGATTAACCTCTAGCTGCAGTTTCTTGAACTGAGGAAGAATTACAAGAAAGAGTCATATACAAGAGAAGGATGTATAAACTGCAAAGCATTTTACGTATGTAAAAGATCATTATTAGTACAGATGGTTAGCAGATGGTGTTTTGGGGTGGGAATCTTAAATAACAGACAACAAATTTAAAAACTAGAATCCTTCTGGTTTGGGTTCCCTATTTTCCAAGTTAAAGTCCTTTCTGTGTCACAGATTTAGCCTTTGGAGGAGAGTCTTCTCTGATCTTCATACATGTGACCTACAATCCCACAGGGGCTCATACGAAAGCACTGACCCCATCACACATGGGGGGAGAGAACATAGATCAAAAGGAAATGAAGAAAGAAAATCCCAATTCTATCTATCCTAAAAAGTCAACAATCAAGATGAGAGAAATAGAAAAGATTTCTGGGGCGTCTGGGTGGCTCAGTGGTTGAGGATCTGACTGGTTCAAGTCATGATCTAGTGGTTTTTGAGTTCAAGCCCTGCCTTGGGCTCTCTGCTGTCAGTGAAAAGCTCACTTTGGATCCTCTGTCCCCCTTTCTCTCTGCCCCTCCCCTGTTTGTACTCTGTCTCTCCCTCTCTTAAAAAAAAAAAATGTTTTAAAAAGTATTAAAAAAGAAAAGAAAACAAAAGATTTTCAATATTCTGGGAAGGGAGTTATTTATACCAATTGTCGGTGGCAATTTGGAGAAGCTACAAAATGCTCTGCTTAGCTGATAGGAAGATTATCATCAATTTTAGTAGTAACGTTTGCTGACAAAGACCAAAATATTTACATCTTTTTCTAAGGGAAGTTTTAAGTATCATGGGGATCTGGAAGTCTCTGCAAGAACTGTACAGGTTAAATATCCATAAGTGACAGGCAAACTTTGAGAATTCAAAATGAACACACCAGACTGCAGCTCCTAAAAGGAGACAATGACTACCTTACAGACTCTAGAGGGCTAACAGCCCAAGGAATCACTGCCACTCTGGAGCCCAGGGACAGCAGTGTGGGAAACAAACATTATGAACAAAAATCACTACATGATTAAGTATCTATTCCAGCCCCTGACTGCTTAGGAAAAAACTGGGGAAATGCTTGTGAGAAATTTTCTTCTAGACAAAAAGGGTGAGACGGGAGGTCTGTATTTACCTTCCAAGATGAGCCACTAGTTCTTTTTAACAAGCTAAATTTCAAAAAGCCCTGGAGGTAGATGGTGTGAAATTAAGTTAAACCAACTTACTTTGGGTTTTTTTTGTACACTTTGGTATAAGTGTAGCCTCAGTAAAGAGGTTTATTCCTGACCAACTCCCTCCCCTTTACATGCTGCATTAAGGATGAGCTTCAAGTATAGGATGTCTTGATTCACTCTTGGTCTGAGGCCCAAGCACACATATTGTCACAGAGGTTTCCCAGGACAATCACCAGCAAGGATTGTTCCTGAAGAACCACAATGTTCCAACTAAAACCACAGTAGATTCCTGAAGCCTTCCTTCTAGCTGGGTTTGGGATTCTGGAGAATATATATATATATTTGTCTATTTTTTCCACCACTGGATGTATAATTTACTTTCGACTCTGGGTCAGGGTGAGTAAGAGAAGCGAAGATGAAATTTTACTCCACATCAAAATTCTATGGACATTTTGTGTTTCAGATTGTCAAATTCTGGTTTTCTATAATACTCATTTTTTAATAAAAATGCCAACAACAAAAAACAACTGAATTGTGGTTTTCTAAAGTTTCACTGAGAAACTCAACTCCCTAATTTAGGATACAAAGCTAAATGGTATCTTTTGTGCATTCTAAGGGATGTATGGGGTACACTGTACAGGGTACCACTGTTCCATTTGGTACCGAGAATGGTTCAAAGACTCTTATTCAGTAAAAAGTAATAAATGTGGACAATGGTAATGAAACAGATGCACTGCATCTATAGTATTTTGTTAACTTTATATTATGCCCCTCACCTGTAGTTATTCAACTGTTCATGAACCCTAGATCAAGAATAACTTTATCTTTAAAAAAAGGGAAAAAAAAAGGAATAACTTTATCTTCCCAAGAAGTACACTCATCTTTTCCAAATATCTTTATAGAATTCATGTACAGTTTGGGGCCAGAGAAAGAAAGACCCTTCCATGCACAGTTGCCCCTGGTGTAACAAGAAAGATGGTGTCATTTTGAAAATAACATGCTCTCTTGATCCTTGTGGCCAAGAATTCACAGTATGCTGCACATTAATAAAAAACAAAAACAAAAACAAAAAACAACAAACTCTTAGAAACTTTCAATTCCTTTCAGCTCTTTTTCAGCCTCAATCTAATCAAGCCTATAGAGAAAGGCAAATCGTCTTTTGGTGCAGGATGTTTTCTAATTTACCAGAACCTGGTTTGCCTTGGTGCTGAGTTTACAAATTTCACCTAGCAAGTTACTTTCCTTTAAAAACTCCAGCAAACAATGCATTTTACCTATTTCTTTAAGTATATATATAGCTCCATTTATTGTTTATGAATTCAAACTTTTGCTCTGCAGCAAATTCCATGTTCTTATTAAGGTATGCCTGAACAATATTCTGTGTCTGGTTCCTAGTGCCCAGTGTTAACTGTGATGCCACAAACGATCTAGATAAAGGAAGCTGGGACAGCATCAGGAGGAGACTCCTCAGCCGATAAAATAGAACATTCCAAATGGCAGTAGAAAATTTTTCCTTACCGCTTGCTGGCAGTTCATTCCAAGGTTCCCTTTTTCCCCACGAACTACTTTCATTAGACAATGCAGAGTTCGCCCTTTTCGATGTAATCCAGAACAGTGGTGTTCGATCTCCCCCCGACAGCTCAGGATGATCTCGGGGCTCAAAGAAAAGTCTTCCATCAACATGCGCCGGTAATCTAACATCTCCCCCTGGCACTCACTGCTCACTTGTCGTCCTAAGTTAGGATTTAAGTCACGACATTATGGATGGTGCGCATTACAATCAGATATCACCACACATAAAAGTACATGTTTTCCTCTAGAATATAATACCAGTTATGCTATTAGCTAGACTGAAAAGCTTAGGATATAGCAAGCATCAGCATAAAATGAGTTTGAGACTTCAGAGACTAGGGTTTATCTTGACAGTATTCTGCATTATACAGATGTTATACTACTAAACTAATAATGCAAATGCTGTGCCGATGGCAGTCTTATTTTTTTTTTATTAAAAAAAATTTTTTAATACTTATTTTTGAAGGAGATAGAGACAGAGTGCAAGTGGGGGTGGGGCAGAGAGAGAAGGAGACACAGAATCCAAAGCAGACTCGGGGCTCTGAGCTGTCAGCACAGAACCTGACGTGGGGCTCGAACCCACAAACTGTGAGATCATGACCTGAGCCAAAGTTGGACACTTAACTGACTGAACCACCCAGGCTCTCCATCGAAGTCTTATTAATAAGGTAACTTTTAGAGTAACAATGAAAGCTAAGAACAACCCCTACTGGTATGCACAGTTAAAGCCTGTGGAAAAGACTACACTTCAAATATTCACTACAGCCTCTTCAGCCCCCTTCATTGAGCTAAAAAATGCCAACTGGGAAATCTTAAGAAAGTTTTTTAAAAAACAGCTTTACTGAGGTGTAATTAAGATAAGATAAACTGTATTTTTAGAGCGTACAATTGGAGAAGTTTGACATATGTATACGTTGTTGAAGCCATCACCACAACGAAGATATTGAACATACCCACCAACTCCAAAAGCTTTTCTTATGGTCTTTGAGAATCTCTCCCTCCCTCTCCACCTAAGCCCCTCCCCTATCAACTACTGATCTGCTTTCTGTGACTACAGACTAGTTTACTAGTTTCTACTTTTTAGAAGTTGATATAAACAGAGTCAGACAGTACAGTCTCTTTTTTTGTCTAACTTTTTTCACTCAGCAAAACTATTTTTAGATTCATCCATGTATCAACAGCACATTCCTTTTTATTTTTAAGTAATATTATTTCATGACATGGACAGACTACAATTTCCTTATTCCTTCAAATGTTGTTGGACATTTGGGTCACTGCCAGTTTGGGGCTATTACAAATAAAGCTGTTATGAGCACTCAATTGTAAGAGTTTATATGGATATATGCCTTCATATCTCTTGGGCACATGGCTGGGTCATATGGTAGATGTGTGCTTAACTTCTAAGAATTTGGCAAACTATTTTCCAAAACTGTTGTACTATGTTAAATTCCATCAGAAGCATTAGATAGTCCAGTTCCTCCACATTCTCACTAACACATAATATGGTCAGTCTTTTTAATATTATGCAATTGGTATAATTTTTCTGAATTATTGCACATAGCCTTTGGCAGTGTATTTACTGAGTCTTCCTGTGTTTCTTATTAATCTGCAGTTTAAGAATATTAACTTTTATAAATACCAAAATTAGATTATATTATGCATACTGTTTCACAATATTCTTGTACTAGTCAATAATCTCTACCTTTCCATTTTAGGACAATCTCATCTAATATTCACACCATAATCAACAATCTCCGTTTGTCTCCAAAATGTCCTTTATTTGGTATTCAACCCAAGACCACGCATTGTCCCAGGTTGCTATTCCATGGCTTTGAAGCTTAGGAGTTTTTCACTATCCAGATATGAAAAAAAAAAAAAAAAAAAAAAAAAAATCACCAAAAAGTTCCGAGTTTTATTTAATGATTGATTTTTCCCCTTATCTTTTCAATCACTAACCAACTGTCCCAGCATCATTTATTTAATAAGAGCTAGGAATTTAATTTTTACAGCTTACAGCCAATATTCAGAAAGACAACCCTCATCTTCTATATGACCTTCTTGGTTCCTTTTCAGGGGTTGACTTTTGGACTCAACAGACCATGAGTGTGGTTCTAAGGGGTCAATCCCTTCTTCTTTTACTGCTTAGTTTATTATTATTATTTTATTTATTTATTTTTTTAGAGAGAGAGAGTGTGAGTGGGGGAGAGGGGCAGAGTGAGACACAGAATCTTAAGCAGGCTCCATGCTCAGTGCAGAGCCTGATGTGGGGCTCAGTTCTACGACCTTGGGATCATGACCTGAGCTGAAGTCAAGAGTTGGAAGTTCAACTGATTGAGCCACCCAGGCATCCCTACTGTTCAGTTTCTTAGTATCATCGATGTTGTAACAATAACAGTACCTATCACTTATTGAATGTTAAGTGCTATTCCAAATAACCTCATTCAATCTTCATAAGAACCCACCATAAATATTATTTATGTTTTTTGGATAAGAAAAATGAGTTTGTGGGGCACCCGGGTGGCTCAGTCAGTTAAGCGTCTGACTTCGACTCAGGTCATGATCTTGCAGTGAGTTAGAGCCCCACATCAGGCTTGCTGCTGATCCTCTGTCCCTCTCGTCTGCCCCTCCCCAACTTGCGCTCCCTCAAAAAAAAAAAAAAAAAAAAAATCTTAAAAGAGAAAAAGAAAAATGAGTTTGGGAGAGATTAAGAAATATTAACAGTGGTCACTTAGCCATTAATTAAATTTGGTGATAGAGCCATTAATTTAAAGCCATGCCTCTCTGACCCAAAGCTCATATGCTAAATTACTATGCTATGACTCTCCTAAAAATGTTGAATATGCATTTTAAAAATTAAACTATTTGAGGGGCGCCTGGGTGGCTCAGTCGGTTAAGCGTCCAACTTCGGCTCAGGTCATGATCTCGTGGTCCGTGAGTTTGAGCCCCGCGTCGGGCTCTGTGCTGACAGCTCAGAGCCTGGAGCCTGTTTCAGATTCTGTGTCTCCCTCTCTCTCTGACCCTCCCCCATTCATGCTCTGTCTCTCTCTGTCTCAAAAATAAACATTAAAAAAAAAAAAAATTAAAATTAAACTATATGGATTTGAGACATATATCTTAAAAAAAAAACCAACAAGTTGGCATGTAAAGAAAAACAAAATTGGCAATTATTGAGCTAAGAGAAAGAGGCCTTTAATAAGGCTTAGGGATACTAAGCCTTCAGCTCCAGGAGTTATGCTTGCAAACAAAGGCTCCTGAGTCACAAGGCACATGTAAACTCAGAAGGGCAAATACAGGAGGAAATTAACATTTACGTGTACAAGAGACGCTAGAATGTGAATCCAAAAGGAATGAAAAGGAGAAAAAGAAATTAATTCTTACCTCTATGCACAGCTGACTCCAGACACATCAGAAGGTAGGAGAGCCTTGCTTCCCGAGACCGTGGAAGGTTCTCCACATTACACCGGTATTTCTTCAAGTCACTCTTACAGGATTTGGCCAATGAATAACTGACTTTATAATCCTGGGCAATCAGCTTCTGGCGGGTTGTTAGTGCTTCTCGACACTGAATAAAGAGTGTAGCAAAGAGTAAGACCACTCAGGTGGTTCAGCTGCTCACACATACAAGCAGAGGCTCGCGGTCAAGGGTATGTCAACAACTGCAGTTGTTACCAAAACGCCTACCTTTAAGTTTGGCTAAAAGTGAACACAAGTGTGCTGGGGTAAGAGGCAGGGATAAGTGGATGGAGAAACCCTTGGAATTCTACAGTGAATTACTGATTGTTGCTGCAACAGTACCTAAAAACATACTTGGTAGATTCTAATACATTAGCTTGACAAAGTATGCTTTTCCTCTTCAATAATATCCCTAAAGTAAATTTCACAAGAATCAAAGTGGCAACTGACAGAGCACTCTGTAAGTTACATTCTATGCTTTTAAAATATAATTATTCAATAGTAAATTATATAAGCAACTGAAATGAAACATTTCTTCAGCTGCATATGACAGTAAATGGCAGGAGAGCAAAACCAAGAATAATTATTCTTTTAAAAGTCATAAAAGATTCTTGCATTTATCCAGGAACAGCAGACTAATGGTAATGAGAATGCTTAATGAGAGCTGCCGAAAAATTAAATAGCTAATTACCTGCAAAGCACATTGGTTTGGTTAGCCTAAACTTCCTGAGTATGTGAGGCTGGCTTCAATGTGACCGTGATACAAAATTCTCCAACTTTACTTCCAAAATTGATTCTCAACTGGCTTCCCGGTATCTAGATATCACAAGGCTTCATTTTCTGGGCTTAAGCAAAATATGCTTTGGTTCTCTACTGAAAGCCAAGTGTCTCTCCTCTGAAAAGGGTAAGCTTTATCATTCATATCCTGGTAATGAGTTTATAAGAATATTATTTGAGAGGATTTGAGAAAACTTTAAGAAATGAATAAAATACTGGTGTATTTCAAAATAATACTGACCTTCTCACTCATGGATTCTTCAAACTTATGGTTAAAGAGGCATTTATACACTCTGCCTTCACCAGCTTGCGTCTGTAAGATGGAACACACACATGATGATGAGGATGGTAACAATCAGCTGAGTAGTTATGCTGGGCCCTATCCACAACCTTATACAGAACCTCCTGTTAAATTATTAGAATGGTGAGCACTTCTGAACAAATGGCTCAGCCATTTATAACATTTAGTGGCCTTTGGAAGAAAATGGTGATTGCAGGAAAGATGAAAAAAAATTTCCCATGATGCTTGGCTACTGTCCTTTGTTCCCAGATATAATGTTACTCAGGGAACCAAGAGAAGTGTCTTGTCAGTCTCTTCTTACATTATGTTGGAGTCAATAAAACTCATAATCAGTGGCTCTGATGGCTAAAACTGCTTATTCAAAACAGCAGAGGGTGGAAATGTACACAAGTCACTCTCAGTTCTTTGTTGTAAGAATGGAGACTCTTCCATTTCATGTGTTAGCAAGTTTTTCTAGAAGGTCTGCAGATAGCAATCAAGGATTTCATTTTAAAAGATAGCCACCTGCTGTTTTGTTTATCTTAGCCCAAAACAAATAACATGTAATATGGTAGTTTTAGCCACGAAATAGGTATGAATAGGATTCCATCAGTCTCTGTTATCCTGGGACCAACTCCACCTTCCCTTTCAGTGCCTTATGTGCACGGGAGAGTGTGTGGTTTATTTTGTTTTGGACTAAAGTATTAAAAAATATTTTAAAGAGAAGAACAGTTTCTGAGCTGACTCACATTTTCACAAAAACGCTCCCGATCATCTCGGCAAGCAAAATATAAATGCCGGTCTAGATGAAAGTCATCTGAGGACAGCTCAGCCACCCGCAGAATGGCTTTCTTGCAGAGTTCAGAGACTTGAATCTTGGGATCTCTCTCTTCGGCTTCCTTCACCAGCCCCTTTTCCAAGCATGATACCACCTCACCTTGTGAATGTGCATCCTAAAACAGCAAGGATACTAATATTGTAAAACTCTCACCACAATGAGTTTCAAATAAACATCATTTGCTTTAAAAAAAAAATTCTCAATTCAATATATAGTTGGCTTATTCACGTTCTGTTGAGAAATCAGGTGGGAACCAACCACCCTGGGAACCAACCACACTGTGGAAGTTACAGAAAATGTCCTCAACAGTCTTCTGTTACAATGGAATACTTGCACGCTACAAATGGAAAGAGAGATCCTGGGAGATTTAAGTATAGTTAAGTTAGCACTAGAAATAGAAACCTGAGGGAGTGCCCGGGTGGCTCACTTGGTTAAGTGTCTGACTTCAGCCCAGGTCATGATCTCGGGGCTCGTGAGTGTTGACAGCTCAGAGCCTTGGAACCTGCTTCGGGTTCTGTGTCTTCCTCCTTCTTTGTCCCTCCCCAGCTCGCACATGAGCTCTCGCTCTCTCTCTCTCAAAAATAAAATAAACATTAAAAAAAAGAAAGAAACAGAAACCTGAATTCTTTAAGTTTAAAATGTCAGAAAAGTTTTAAGAATTTACATTAGCTCCACGTTCTGATTGTGGTTCATGTCAATGTTGAAATAACACTGCAGAAATCTCTGTTCGTCTACCTCAAAGGTGAGGTATTTCCCCAATAGTCAAGTTGGGGAAAAAAAAAAAAAAGCAAACCACAAAAGCCACTGAGAAAAGATGTTACAGAGACCCTCCTTCTCATTTTTCTACTCTATACTG